>NC_072739.1:16767589-17018537 GCF_026930045.1 Uloborus diversus
GGAGGTGCACAACTAGACCCCACTACGAGTCTATGTACCAAATTTCAACTTTCTAGGACATACCATTTTTGAGTTATGCGAGATACATACGCACATACACACATACGCACATACATACAGACGTCACGAGAAAAGTCGTTGTAATTACCTCGGTGATGGTCAAAATGGATATTTCGCGTGTCTATACATTCTTAGGCACTTTTCCGCATGTGGTCGAATCGAAAAAAAAACTCAACATTCATTTGGGGGTGAGCAAAATGGAAATTAAGGGCGATTTTTGAGTGAAAATTTTTTCGCGAATACAATACTTCCTTTTTTGTAAAAGGAAGTAAAAAGGAAAAAAAATCGCCACATTTGTCGCCAATTCGGCGACAAAACTTGGCGACCAAAAGACTGGCGATATATCGCCAAGTGTCCGCCAAATTATAACACCACTTGAGTTTACATCGAAATTAACAATGATTCCCCCCCCCCTAAAGGGGAAAAGAACTCTTTAGAAACACCCGAATGCAACCAAAAACGGAGGTGCACAACTAGACTCTATTAGGAGTCTACGTACCAAATTTCAACTTTCTAGGACAGACCGTTCTTGAGTTATGCGACATACATACGCACATGCGCGCATACGCACGTACATACAGACGTCACGAAAAATTTCGTTGTAATTAATTCGGGAATCATCAAAATGGATATTTAGCGTGTCTATACGTTCTTAGGCACTTTTTCACGTGTGGTCAAGTCGAAAAAAAAAACAATCTTCAATATTCATTCGGGGGTGAGTAAAATGGAAATTAAGGTCTATTTTTGAGTGAAAATTTTTTGCGAACACAGTACAGTAGAACCTCGATTAACCGAGGTTTCTGTTAACCGAGCAGATAAGAAAGTCTGTTTTTTGTAGATAGGTAAGCCGCGACAAAGATAAGACGTTTCATTTCTGTTGTTCAGGTATTTTATGCATTTTTTTCAAAACAAGAATGTACGTTTAACAAAATAATGAATTTTTAATTTTAAAATTAAAATATTTTTCAGATTTTTTTTTTTTTTTTTTTCTGATTTTAACTTGATATTGTAAAAGTATTTAATTGACTGAATAAAACTTACTACAAGTTATTTTCACTTTTAGTTTTTTAACTGTAAAACATTCCTTTTCAAACGTTCATTTTCATCCTTTAAGAATATTCTTTTGTTTTTTTATTGATACTTTTTGAAATTTGCGATTTTGAAAATATTTTGTAGAAAGTTTCTATTAACCGAGATTTTCGACATCCGAGGCAGTAGCGGTCGCAGTTAGCTCGGATAATCGAGGTCCTACTGTACTTCCTTTTTTTGTAAAAGGAAGTAAAAAGATAAGTCATTTATCGAAGACTTTCAAAGTTTCTCCTGCTTGAAATGATTTATCATTGATTTTCCTAAGCATCCTATTCTTTCCATTTTGTTGAAAAAAACCTTCATAATGTTTAAGGGGTCTAATGACCTCTAACCTTCAAAATTTTCGGTATTTATAATTTAATCCTGAACGATTTTATACCTTATTTGAATCGATTATTTCAGAAATGGCATAAGGTCAACAAATGCAACTTTTCGGGATTCAATAAAAAATGTTTATTTCATTCTTAAATAAAATAAATTATGCAAGAATTTTTATGACTAATCCAACCACAAGTAGGAACATTACCTCACCTTAAATTACGTTTCATTTCATCACTGAAATTAAAACTTTTGAAAATTTTGCAATCAATGTCTGCAATCAATATGAAAACGTAAATCAAGTGAAATAGATTTGTTTCAAACTGATTTATAATAATTAAAAATAATATTACATACGGACGAAAGAAATTAAGTCCATATGCATAAATTCACTACCTTAGGGAAATACATCTTGTATTTTCCTCTTTTTCTAGGCTTGCTTTTGTGAAATTATAAAATCTGATGTAAAAAAATAAAATTAAACAAAGTGAGAAAAAAGCTCAAATTTTCACATGTGTACAAAAAACTATTCATATTCATCAAATGCATCCTCTATGGAAATCTTTTTCTATCTTTCTCATGTTTAGTTGTGTATACCAACGTCGATGTGCATATTAATATGATTATGTTCAAAATTGCTCTGAATAACCATCTTGATATTTTTTATTTCTTCCTACATTATGAAATTTTCCCCCCTTGTACCCAATATTGGCAAATGTAACTCAGCCGATAAGCGTTACTTTGCAATATGCTATTGAAAACAATCTATAAAATAGCTAGCCTGACACCGTTCCTTGGAACCATTCCTTTCCTATCGAATATTTGAACATCATGAATGTTGAGAAACCATTTGTTTCCCAGTAGAATTTTTTTCCAAACATCAATTCGAGAGTGAAGTCCTCTTAAAAAATGAATGACACTTTTTTATAGCAGTTACAGATTTCATTGTTTTTAACAGATTTGACGGTGAATCCTGATGTTACAGTAGGCGCCGCTTAATGTAATCACGGTTAGTGTTATCATTCGTTTAATGTTATCTGAACCATGAAGTCCCGAAACACTTGTATGTTAATACACGTTGAAAAAGTCGGATATTGTAATCAGCGACTTCGTTTATTGTTATCACTTTTTCATAAACTTTCAATTTTTTCCCCGTTATTTTTCCTCAATTAACAGAAATACATTGGCAAACCCTGACGAGACACTTTCTGTGTAGCCTTTTGTTGTTTTCAGTAGAAATTCAAAATTTTCTAGGAATGAAGTTACAGAAAGTTCGCCCCCCAGTGACCACAGACTCCCCCTAAAAAAACTTTCTTTCGAACCTAAAAAAATTCAGTCGCTGGACATGGCATTGATGAAGGACCTCCATTGTTGCCATTGCTTTGTAAACTATTAAAAAATTGTGTCGAGATTGAAAAACAAAGAGAAATTAAATTAAAATTTAAACAAAGCGAAGTTAAATTAAAATTTAAACAAGCAAAACCATGCTGGAAAAGATAGAAAAGCTGAATGTGCTTTGAAACTGGTTTACGAATGTCAAGGAAAACGGTCATATTTTACTTCACCTATTACTATGTGATTAAAAATTGCATAATTTAGCTTTAACTTTTTATAATTCAGATATTTCCATTCTGTTAATTTAATAATTTATAATTTGAAAGTGCGTTCAGTTGAGTCACTGTGATTTTAATTTGAGGTTGCCAAAATAAATGCACCTTAATTGAAAAAAAAAATCATTTATTTGTGTCTCCTGGATTTTTTTCGGTTATTGTTATCAAATTGTATTTGTCCCAAAGTGATGACATTAAGCGGCGCCTACTGTATTTCAGATTTTCATTTATAAGAGATTGGATTTCGTATGGTAATAATATGTCATATTTGTTTAACATTCGTTTTACTGCCCTGAAATTCCGGTCGCAAAGGACAAAAAAATGTCCTCTCAGAGGAAAGTCATCAGCAGTCTTATTAAATTTCTTCAGTGTTTTTCTGGAAAAAGTCTTCTACAGTGTTCTTATTTTGACCAGCGCATACCTCAATGAAAGCGCACAGTTGTTTTTGCAGTCCCTGGAGTGATGTTAATAAAATCCCTGAGAAATAAGTGAATTTCATTCAGCAGTCTTGTTAAATTTCTTCAGTGTTTTTCTGGAAAAGTCTTCTACAGTGTTCTTATTTTGACCAGCGCATACCTCAATGAAAGCGCACAGTTGTTTTTGCAGTCCCTAGAGTGATGTTAATAAAATCCCTGAGAAATAAGTGAATTTCATTCAGCAGTCTTGTTAAATTTCTTCAGTGTTTTTCTGGAAAAAGTCTTCTACAGTGTTCTTATTTTGACCAGCGCATACCTCAATGAAAGCGTACAGTTGTTTTTGCAGTCCCTAGAGTGATGTTAATAAAATCCCCGAGAAATACGTGAATTTCATTCCGATACTTTTCTGCCTCATCATGTTGTGATTTCGAATCCCCCTCCCACGAACCCCTAATGACGGACCTGCCACTCCCGTAATAATGCAAGATTAAAGTTATTTTACTTCATTACGCCAAAAAATCTAGTTCTATAATCATGCCATATATTCGCATTGCGTCTTACTGTTCATTCATTCGCGTTTAGTGCAGAATGAACATAATTCCGGGACTTATACCCTTTCTGCACTAAACGAACTGATGTGTGCACCGTATGACTTCCTTTTACTCCAATTTAAAGATAATAGTGCCTCGTAGTGAGGAAAAAAAAAACCCTTTAAATACTTTCATACCAAAGTCTGTTGCCAACCGAAGCAAAGAAAACGTTTTATGCAGATAAATTTTCCCAACATTGAGTTTTAATGTGATTCAATGCTTAACTCTAAATATGGTCAAATGAAAAAAAAAATTAAAAGAAAAGAAAAAACATGGTCAAATTCGTCGCCAAGTTGGCGACATATTACCAAATTATAGCACCGCTTGAGTTTAAATTGAAATTAACAATGATTTTACCGCAAAAAGGTGTAAAAGACCCCTTTGGAACATCTAAATTCAACCAAAAGAGAAGGTGCACAACTACACCCCACTTAGAGTCTATGTGCCAAATTTCAACTTTCTAGGATATACCGTTCTGAGTTATGCGAGATACATACACACATACGTCACGAGAAAACTCGTTGTAATTAACTCGGGAATCGCCAAACTGGATTCTTCAGGTGTCTATACGTTCTTGGGCATGTATCCACGTGTGGTCGGGTTGTAAAAAAAAAAAATCAATATTCATTCGGGGGCAAACAAAATGGAAGTTAAGGCCGATTTTTAAGTGAAATTTTTTTTCGCGAATACAATACTTCCTTTTTTGTAAAAGAAAGGAAAAATGTGACCCCTAAATAAAGTGCTTTGTTGTAAAAGGATTGACTTCCTACCTATACTAGTCTATTTTTCTACATACAAATACGGTAAAACCACAGCTAACTTAATTTTGAAAAAAAAAAATTTATGCCCTTTCTGAAATAATTGGTTTATTACCAAACGCAAAAACTTTTCGAGTTATCCAATAAATAAAAAAAACGCCAGCTCTTCCCATCGAAATTTTTGTCAACAGTAGCTGTGTAATTTTTTTTTTTTTTTTTTTTAAGTCTGTTTTTCTGGTAATTTACTCAGCATTGCTTCAAAGGAATTAAATCCACCTATGGTGGCAAAAAACTGAAATAGAACAAAATCGAATTTTTGAAAAATCGCTTCGTGGTGCTCACCCCGATGCTACAAACTAATTTTGGGCCGAATTTCATGAAAATCTGCAGAACGGCCTAGGCGATAGGCGTGTAACAGACATCCAGATTTTCAGCTTTATTATTAGTGAAGATAAAGAAGCTACGATCATTTACAAACAAAATGTTAGTTTTTAAATGGCCGGTGTTTATACGATGAGTTATGGATACATTACAAAGAGTAAACTTCACCAATATCCAGAAGAGAATTTTTGAATATTTCACCCTACAGCTCTTCATAACCTTTGCTTCAAATTTGACGCCTGGAAAACAGAAAGATTAAGCTTTTAGGTCGAAATTACACGTCATTTTTTTGAACACTAATTAAAATTTCGAAAGATGTATCTATGTGTATTTCTTCATTCTTTCTATGTGTATATTATAAATTAGATTTTACGAATCGTTGGATTAGCGGAAAGGACTTAGTGTCCAACAGGGGCATGCATTGGGGAGTCATAACGTACAAAATATTGTTCTGAAATTGCACTTTGAATATCAACTGCTTTTATGTATTTTCAGAACATGGTCTGCAAATAGTCGTGTGCAGAATCCAGGTCTTAATTATCTAAAAGTATCATTTACTTATTCCGTAGATAAAGAGAGATAAGAGCTGTTCCGAAAAGTCAGATTTTTGTAGAAGAGAAGTTCTCCAAAAGTCAAGTGTTCAAAATTTTTTGATGCTTCTTTTATATCGTATTAAAAAAGTAAAACTCACTTTCGGCAGTTTAAACCATTTTTAAAACATAATTTACATCGTAAGGCTTGTCTCTTAGAGCAAACTCAGAGCTCGAGGGGGGGGGGGGGGGAGGAAGGGGGGATTAGATGGGTGGTGCCACCAATGTTCAGCATTTTTTGGAAATCTTAGGGATATTAATGGATGTCAACGTCATGACTGATTAAATGACCTTATCAAAATTTATAACGGATGGCCTCAGTAGACAGCCTTCTTTAAATTCAATTAAAAATCCTATTTATGAAATAACATGAGAAAAATAAAAATAAAAATAGAACCGAGTGTTCAGGGTTTTGTAAGTACCTGATCAACATTATCTTAGATCAACATTATCGTATTTTGAACGACTATAAATCTTCAACTTAAAAAAGGCACCTTTCCTCTTGAAACGGAGGAGGCAGTCTCCCCCTCATCCACACTCTTTAATCCTCCCTCTCTCGAACAACTTTTGAAAACGAAAAGTTAGCTGGATTGATTTTTTCCATATGTTACAACATCTGAAAATTTTGCTTATTCGGAATTTCATATACAATGTAAAAAAATGTCCCTTAATACCCACAAGATTGAAAACTGAAGCTCATATCGGTAAAATATTATCCGATTCACATCAAGAATTTTAAAACTTCACATTTATGACATAACTTGAAAAAGATTTCCCACCTTGAAGTACTCATAGAACGAGTATAGAAAATGGATCATATTTAGAAATATTTCGGCATTTAAAGCAAAACCGAAATTACAAGTACTTAAAGTTAAAGTAATCAATGTGTTACTGTAATTGAAAAAAAATCACCATACATATTAAGCAATTGCTAACTCTTTAAAAAATATATTTACGAACATTTGTCTAGAAACACAAGAAAAATCATGTTAACAGATATTTTATTCCAATCTGGAAATATACTTCATTACATATTAGAGAATGTTTCAAATTAAAGTAATTTTCTATTGCAAATAGATGATCTCACAATTTGTTATTTAACAATAATTTCAACTTCTAATAAACTTTTAAAACAGTTCCACTCAAAAGGTTAATATTTAAAATCACTTACTGACGCGTACTTTTCTTCTATACAGCTGCACGATTAAGTATCCTTCGACGAACAATTCTGCAGCAACGCTAGAAACGACTGCGTCCCGGGGCACTTTAAGAATCTCGTGAAACTCGTGACATTCGATACCACACTCTGTATCGAGACTTCGCTTGGCATAAATTGAAAGCTTGCCATCTACAATCATTACACTAATATCTCCTCTAGAAAACTCTGGCATGTCTATTTTTATTGCATAACGACGATCTTCGGTTAATTTCACCACCTTCCGGGTTTTTGGTCGATGAGCGTTCAGCAGTCCACCTTTGTCTACTATCTCAAAGCAATCGCATTTCTCATTTTTGTGGTGCGTATGTTTCAAAAACCGCATCTTGTTTGAAAGCACGCCGCATTGTTCGGAACTTGCTGTAGTCTTCTTTAGCTCGGCTTTCTGGAAGTAATTTCGAAGATCGTCAATAAGCTCTTCAATGGCCACTTCTTTCTCGGTCGCTGGATCCAAAGCAAGGTCTTCGACGTCTCCCGCTTCGGAAGTGTCCGTCATCTCACTGGAATCTATATCCTTGGAAGAATCTTCTGTGGCTGGAGAAACTTCCATTGCAGATTCTTCTTCGGATGGAGGTGTCAACACTTGGCCAATGTCCATCACATCGTGTTTCACATCCGGTTGTTCACTCCTTGCGGATTCTTTATGGCCATTCGAATCCATTGGAAGATCTTGAACTTCCGCCATTTCGTGTTGAGCGCCCGAACTTGGTGGTTGTTCCCTCTCGGCAGATTCCCGTTTATCGCCATTTGTATCCATAGGAATCGGTTTATCATTGGATTCAATCGATTTCGGAGACAAACACAACTGCTCATCTGATGCTGGAGACTGTCCAGAATTGGCGTCATTTGATACGATACTATCAGCCATCTCGAAAGTCAGAGACTCCACCAGGTACTGCAATGTTTAGAAATGTGTTTGATACTCCACGATTGTATTTATGAAGGAACATCCGAATTTACATAATCATGCATCTGCACTTCTGATGCCAAGGAGATGATTTCAGTTCAGAACTTTTGTTTTCTGTTCAAAATCAATATTTTATGAAAGGAAAGTGTAAAGAATAATGAAGTTAGATTGAGTAATGGGATGATTAAATAATGTCTCAACCTAACTTAGAATTCGCCGAACTCTTGCAACTGATATTTGAAAAACTTACTCATTAT
Organism: Uloborus diversus; assembly: GCF_026930045.1. NCBI lineage: Eukaryota > Metazoa > Arthropoda > Arachnida > Araneae > Uloboridae > Uloborus > Uloborus diversus. The sequence continues at coordinate 16,775,782 of NC_072739.1, forward strand.
TTGAAAAATGGAAAGCACACGCAGTTAAACCTCACAAAAATTAATTTCAAATACGAGATTCGAAGATTGATTTTTTTTAGAAATACGAGGAAATAATGCAAACAGAAATTTCATTTTGCTGGCACTATCAGCTTCAATAAGATGACCCCTCCCTCCAGCTCGGTTATCTACTATTCCAGGCTGATGAGTCCATAAAAAGGACGAAACTGAAGTCTCTGGTTTTCATATCCAGGCTGTCGGTGTATTGTATGTGTTTCATGAGATTTTAGAAACTTTTTCGAAGGGAAGTATTTTTCTATTACAAATAGAAGAGCTACTTGCTACATAGCAAAAGTTTGAGAATAAGTGTAAATCTAACATTTTTCAATAAAACTAAGTTTCCTTTTTTTCCCTTTTTTGTTTCTTTTTCGATTCCATTCCCCTCAAATTTTTTATACGGACAAAGTATTTTCCATAGTTCAACTATTAAGTGTAGTAACATTAAGCAAAGTTGAATTTGGACATTTTTATAAATACAGCTTTTAATTACCGCTGGGGAGCAACCCTCAGATTTTTTGTCGTGGGGATACGCAGCCTAGTTTACTATGTCTATATATGATGCATGTGTACGTGCAACTGTAATTTATGAACTTTTAAGTGAAACAAGTTCACAAATTGCAGTTTTGTTTAGATTGGCGGATTGCAACCAATTGGGTGGAGACCCATTTTTGTGTCGCGGTGGTTTAAATAGGGTTGCGACTTGCTAACACTTATGTTTATAAAACTTCATCGCATTCATAACTATATTTTACTGAATTACTTACTAATTCCCTACGACCATTTGCAACGGAATATTTAGCAGAAGCCGATTCTTCAGCTCCGACTGCAATCGAAAATTATTGCGTAAATAGAGTGAAGTACAGCGGTGCAACGTTGAGCAGGGGTGCACCGAAACGGGGTCAACCCTAGGTTTTACATCTATAGTACTACTCCCAAAAACTCGACCTAATGTGAACTTTTTTTTTCACTCTAGGGTCCCACGTACCTATCACTATTTGTGGTTGAACCAGTTGGATGGGACCCTGAAGACAGCTCTGATTTTTTGATCCAGACCAGAAGTCGAGAAATCTTTGGTCCAGTACCCCCAGAGGTATCGTTTCACTTGGAGTGACTTTGACCACGAGCATATTTAACGTCCCCCAGTCACCATTAATGAAGACGGTGGATCATCGACCGGCTAGGTCAAACCCGGGACCCTTTGGTCACTAGTAGGAAGCCTTACCGATCAGACCACCCCGGCCTACCTAATCTGAATCAAAAAGTTGCTGAGTTGAAGTGCGGGAAAATTGAAATAGGCGCGAGACATGTTTTTCGCCTGGAGTTTTTTTCGTCCTGCCAGAATGTGACCGAGTTTTTTGGATTCGACCGAGTTATCGAGTACTGAGTTTTCGAAACTCTCCTGTATTTCCGATCCTACAGTGGTAGTTTATATATTGTCGCCTCATAGCTACAGCAGGATATCTCAGTGTTATTACTGGTATTTAGATGTTTTGCTGTTGCTCTAAGGCAACGGCATATGTAAAAACAGCAATGATCAGACCCTTCTCCCCCCCCCACCCCCGAACGTAATTTTTAATTCCCCTGTGAAACAGGCATAGAAACAGCCTCCGGTATGAAATTAGTAATAAGTCGCTCACTGGTGACAATAGCGACACCCCTCTTAAAAATGCAATGTTACTTTAACTGAGTTAATCTCAAGTAGGGGAATGAGCTAATAATATGGGAATGTGGGGCAAAGTGAAATAATTAAGATGGCTGAGATTTTTTAGAATGAACAAATTGGAAATTTGTTTTGAAAATTGCAGTTCTGTGCAGTAGCGTAACTATGGGGTCTAGTACCCCTGGTGAACTAAAGAAATTGCGCCCCCTCCAGGGTCGCCCAAATGGGAAGTCACCGGAGGTCATTATGACCTCCGAAAAAAATTTTTTTTTTTCAACATTTTGATTTAATGATTTGACAAATAAGAAGCAGTATTGTATTTTTTTTTCTCATTTTCATTTTTAGAATTTCTTTTAATGATTCCCAATGTCCTAAATCCTTCTCAGTAGATGTTATATATATACCCCATCTAGCTCTTTTTCTTGCGAGTTGTTTTAATTATTTTTTTTTTTGCATGTTTCAAATTCTATGATCTGAAAAAAAAAATCCCTCTTTTTTTTTTTTCAAATGAGTCGAAATGCCGTCTCCTGGCTACTGCGCCCCTGGCGAGAACTACTCCTGCCAACTCCTTGTTACGCTACTGGTTCTGTGAAACCTCTTCGAGCCACCTGTCTTAAGCGGTCACCCTTCTTAACAGGCATTTTTTTGCGGCACGGAATTTTCGGCCCATAGACTTAACTTTAAAAACACCCCTAGCAACGGCCACCCAACCCTTCTTAACGGCCGTCGAGTGGGTGTGTCCATCCTATTTTTCACGAAAATCTTTTGATTTCCTGTTTCTAATATACAGCCATTCGGTTCAAGGAGAAGTGTTATTGGTTGTTTACGAATTCCAATCACTTTGGAGGAAAAATGCCACTCACGCTTATTTTATTAGTTGGTCAGTATGAGTGTGATTGATCTGGGTTGCAAACATCACAGCTGAAGTTAAATTCAATCAAAATCTACTATTGTGCAGCTAAGCCAAGAGTGCCCGGTAGGAGGTCGCTGTCACCTTTCAAAAATTTCTTTGTTCATAAAATTTTGTCTGACGATTCGGCATTTAGGGACATAACTGCAATTCTTTTCCACCCAAACTTTTTATTAGTTATATTTATGTGTTTACACCCGTGCTTTATCAATAGCTAAATTCAGAATTTCTGCTATCCCAAAAATTAAAACCCTGAGTCAAGCTAATGGCAAGAGCGTTTAAAGAAATTATGATACAATTTAGATAAAATTTTAGGGCAACATTTTTAGGGCAATCAAAATAAAGTTCAAACAATATTAAATATAGCAGAATTATTATCTTATTGCAAAGCGCCAGCTTCAAAATCAATGTTGATTGAGGAAAGAGGCAGTTTTTTGGTTTCTGGCAAGGGGGTGTACCGGGTACATGATAACTATTTTACTGTGCTTTAAGTGTTGCTATATCTAAAAACCTAGCTATTTAAAGAAGGCAAAAAGTTTGAACTAATTGTGCTCAGTACTTTGTATGCAACAAAATATTTTAAGTCAGAAATAACATGAAATTTCTAATTTAAAACCTTTTTATTCGAAAAAAGTTGTATTTCTCTGATTTAACAAAACTTTATTCTGCCATACTGAAAATTATATCTATTTTACAAAACTCTTGAACTTTAAGAAAATGTAACAAAAAAAAAAAGGGGTGGGGGAGGATTCAGTTTTTTTCGACTATAGTTCAGTTGAAATTCGTATATAATAACTACATTACATACCAACAAAAAATAATAATAATAATAACATACATAATCAAGTACACTTATCAGAAGATTGTATTTATATTAATAGATTTTTTTCTCTCGATACTTTATTAAAAACCAAAGTAGTTTCTTAATTCCAACAGTAAAATTCAGAAGAAATTGCAAGCATGTAGAACTTCATGAAATAAATTCAATATTAAATATAAACAATTTACAAATAACAAATTTTAATTTTCTGAATACAAATTTCTAGAAATTATATCAATTTCGATGTTTTTTTGAAGGAATTTCAAGCTAAAAAGTAGAACCAAAAACACATGCATACTTCAAGAATAAAGTCCAAACAAACTTATTTGGCTTTTTAGAAACCATAATAAATGAGCTCAAATTCAAACACTTTTCTTTGCTTAATGAGCAATATTGGTCAATAACTAATTTAACAAAAGATTTGAGCAGCAGTTTTTACCTTTCAATACTTATTTCAGAGTTATAAGATTTTTCATGATGTCAAAACTATTCCCATCTGGTCTCAGAACCATTTTTCGTCCCCCATCAGTAATTACAACGAGATAACCAAACTCGTCTATTCCCAGTATACGCCCTTCTTCGTTTTCAGAAGCCACTTTAACCCTTTGCCCCCGATGCAACCAATAGGAATAGTATAGATCCAGGAAATGAGGAGATCCTGATTTGTTTAAATCATTAACAAAATGCTCTATGTAATTCAATGTATATGCAACAACTTCTTCGATTCTTAACTCATTTAAAGTCATGCTGCTTGATGCATTGAAAGATTGAATTACATCATTTACGCAAGTTGTCGGATGAGTATTTGAAACATTGATTCCAATTCCTATATAGGCGTGCGCTAGGTCGCCTTGGATCGTAGAAGTCATAAGGACTCCACCGATTTTGCACTCTTTGCCATAATAAATATCGTTTGGCCATTTGATAGCCAAGTTTAATTTATCATACCCGCTTAAACTCTTAATGCCATGTACAGCAGCCAAGGCAGAGACGTGCTGTAATATGGACAAATGTTGACCTGTATATGACGAAAGAGGCACCGTAATATGTAAAGTGAACTTAGCGCAGCCCGCACGGCTGATCCATTTGTTGGCGCCACTACCTCTACCAGCAAGTTGTTCGCCAGCAACAATGACAAGTCCATCACATTGCGGGAAAATGTCAACTATCATAGTTGTGTGAACTACTGGGAAATAAATAAGCTGGCGTCCTATATTCGCAGTTTTCAATTTCGAGAAGTAGATATGACTGTCGAAAGATAGCCTTGGAGACTGCAGGTTGTGAGGAACTAAAGGTTGTGGTCTCGCATTTGATTTTTCCTCGTCACTAGACAAATACCGTGAAAATGTATCAACAGGAATTTCTGTGATTTTTAAATCCTTCATCAAACTATTCAAGCTTTTGTCGTCTTCTGCCATTACATATCCCGGAGTCAAGGATGGGATTGGTTGTGCTAAATCCATTTCGTGGAGATGAAAATGTTTATGTAATATATTTTTCAACACATTTAGACGCTTTTCATTTTCTTCAGCCGAGGACATATCATCCCTTTTAAATGCCGCAGGCTCAACGGCTAGATGAACTTCTGAAATGATACAAACACCATCTTTCAAACTGGTTTTGTGAATTACAGATTTGCCATTATTGTCGTAGGAGAGTATTTCACTTCCATCAGATTTATATGAATATTTCCCACGATAAACAGCCACATCCGTTATATCTCCATAATTTATGGTAACAGCACCTTCTTTGCTTTCAGATTCTTCTAACATTACGCTCGGGCAAGACAGGTTAGAACAAAATGCCAATAGGTTTCCTCCGCGTTCTGCGTACTTTAGAAAAGTTTCACTCGTTTTGCTATCCAATGAGTCACTGAATATTACTAGCAGCACAGTGTTATCCTCCCAAAGGTTGGCATTTGCATCGACGGCGTTCAGTTGGTAAATAATGTACCTATCTGAAGGAAGACACTTGAAAAGATTTTTCTCAATGAAAGTAAAGTTTTTTCCATCGGCGAAGACCAGAACATTAGGAGGTTTAATCGGATTTGCTTGTGTCATTTTTTAACAGACCAAAAGCGTTTAGAACTTTAGCACGGAAAGTAATCACCACAGCTCACATGAACTGTCAACTGAATAATGTTCGCTGATCGGAGCACCTTCACATTTTCAATCTTGGAGCAGGGTTGCCATTTCTAGCTAATTTTGGCCCTTTTTACTCGCACTTAGCTAGAAAAAATTCAAGACGATGAGCCAAACCGATCTAACATAAATATTTATCACACACAACATGATTACTACCGAGAAATGTAAAACGTATAGAACCGAAGATTTTAAAAGAGTATTAAAGCAATTACTTATACAATAAAACGCAGGAAACCTCTTTTAGTTATCTCCGATTGAATATTTCGTTTAGTATGGAGATGTACATGTTGGCCATTTTTAGCAAATTTCTACAGGTAAGGAGAGAGGTTTGCCAGAAACAGGGGAAAATTTCCAACAAGTCGTTGCTGAGGAGAAAGAACATAGAATCTCCGTACGAATTGGGCTAGAGCGATATTTTTAAATGTTTTTTTTCTAGTTAAATGCTTTAAACATATTTTTAAGTGGTTTTGAGTTATGCATAAGCCCAGTGGCAGATACAAGGGGGGAGGGGGAGTCACGGGGATCATGAAACGCCCCAAAGCATGGTAATATTTAAATGTTTGCTTGAAAAAATGTAAAAAAAATCGAAACCAAAAGAAAAAGTTAATATCTTTTAGAATTCAATTTTTTTGGGCACTACATGAAAGGGTGGATATAAAGAGGGTAGGGGGAGTATCATGGAAGTCGTGCCCCCCCCCATCTGCGCCAATACTTTGTAATCTGTTATAAGGTTCATTGCGTTTGGTACTGAAAATGACTGCTTGAAAAAGAAAGAGAAGAAATCCTGAGTGACACTGGAGATAAAAAAACGGCTCTGAAGTTCAATAATGATACTGGAAAAAATCTCTGAAAAGTGAAGTGTTTTGGCAATTTCTATGAAGAAAACTCATTCATAACTGCTAAAATACGTATCTTACGAGCATTTGTTATTAAACTTGGCGCAAAAGAATACGTTAGAAATGATACCCTACTTTCCTAGACAGAAAAGTTGAAATTTCATGCTTTCTCCCCCGCAAAAAACGGAGAAAGCGTGCAGCAAAAAGTCGGGGACTTTTGAGACATCGTTGAGGAAGACATAACAAAACTTTCTGTGAAAAAAACCTTAGGTTTTAATTTTTTTTCCGTCGATGTACATATCCTTTTTATAAACTGAGCTATGTACACTTATACAGTGGCTCACAAAAGTGTTCGTACACTTTGAAATTTTTTAGTAAAACCAAAATAACACGAAACTGAATTCGATTTTGAAGTCCAATATTTTTTCGCATCATTCCTATGTCATTCTAAATGAAACCCTGTAGTTTTTTCAAAACATTGACGAATCTTCTTTTTGAAATGGGTCAAAAAACGAAGAGACAGATAAATAATACGTCACAAAAGTCATCGTACACTCAAATATTTTCGAATAAATTCATAATTAAAATTATCAGATGTCATTCTTTTATTATTTTTGCATTGTGTTGACAATTAAAAGTCATTTGGTTTTAATTTTTTGTTTATTTATTCCTTAATATTGTGCTTAGTACTTTAAAATGACTGGTATTCGTAAAAAATCACAAACACAATTCGAAGTTTGAGTTTTTTCCTCATAGTAGCGGTAAATTGGTTTAAATGCTTGATAAAATACTTTAAAGAAAAGAGTCGGACTGAAAACAAGGTAAGAAAAAGTCAAGCGGAAACGCTGACAAAGCGTGATCGGAGGTATACAGTTAAAAAATTTATGAAAAATACACATTTGATAGCTGTAAAAGCTTATGCAGAGTTAAATGAAATTTTTACATTTAATTTTCACCAAAAATTGTTTGCCAAGTTCTCCGATTAGCTGGATTAAATGGTACCTCTTCCCGCAGAAATTTTCTTGGCCGTGCTAAAAACCGAAAGCTTGAGCTTTTCGTCGCAAAATCAATGATAAATAAGCTCAAAACGTTTTGGAATTACGTCTGACTTACAGATAAAAGTGAATTTAACATTTTTGGTTAAATTGCTGCATTATTGTAAATAGAAGAAAAGATTAGGAACTTAATATTAAGAACTTAGTTGGATAAGTTAATCAGGACGGTAAAGGTGTTCGTGAGTGAGGGTGCTTATCAGCATCAGGACTTGGTAGTTTGGAATTTTTTGATGAAATAATGAATCATGCTGTTTATTTAAATATTTTAAAAACCAATTTTAAACTTTAGCGAAAAATTTGGTAATCGGAAACAATTTTGTTTTTTGTCAAAATAACGATAAGAAGCACACGGTTTTCAACGTTTGCGTCTTGTGCCTCAAAAATTGTCCTAAAAAGTTTAGAAAATATTCCTTCAATCTCCAGATTTGAACATAATGTAACATATTTAGAGATATCTGGAGGCTAGATTACGAAAATACGGCTTTGAAACGATAATAGAGCTAGAAACTGTAAGACTCGAAGTGTAGTTGAACACTTACTCAGAAATTACGCAAAAAAAAAAGAAAAAAAAAAGAAAAGAAAGAAAAAATAATGAAATCTATTCCCTGACGTTTAAAAGGTGTTGTTGATACTGCATGATATTCTACTAAATAATAACTTAATACAAAGTTAGATTATTCAATTATATATAGACATTTTTTAAAGTGTACGAAGACTTGTTGAGACAAAATTTCGGCACTCTTTGGTTTTTGATTTTTAAAAAAATAAGTTTTAATATTTTTTTAAAAATTTCATATAGTTTTGTTGAAAATTGATCATAGATCTTATAATTGAATACTTATTCCGAAGTATTAATTCTAACCAATGGATAGGGTCTTATTTCATTGAAAGTCGTAGGTGTACGAACACTTTTGGGAGCCACTGTACATAACATGTAGTCCGAGCGACAATGATATGTTCTATAGCTATGGATTACTGAGTATCGTGTAATTAGAGATTGCGAGTGAACTTTAGTATCTGAGATGAGAATGTGCCAAACAGATTAACGATTGGTTCGCCTCAACAAATTCGCAGGTACATGAATTTCGATATATTTATTGATAATTAGTAGGACTCGACCGATGGCATTTTTTGGCCGATGGGCCGATGCCGATTGTTGGCCGATTGTTCAAAGATGGCCGATGGTCCATTGTTTTTCTTCAAATAGCCGATGGCCGATAGCCGATGGCAAAAAAAAAAAAAAAAAAATCAAACGGACATAAATTGCTAAGATTGTCAGATTTGAAGGATCCTTCCCCCTCTCTTTCTTACTCTTGCTACCAGTTTCCTAATGGTAAAAAAGGGAAGTTTTTGCTTTATTTGCAGGTTTTCAAGAAACACTCTTATAATCAAGTGTCAAATATTTCTTTTACGAAATTTAGGAAAACTTCATTGTTTTCTTCCTCCACGAGTTAACCTCTACAGCAGAAAAAAAAAACATTGGTTTCATGATTTTCCTCTGCCATCCCCTCAGAGAAAAACAAGGAATTGTACTGATATGCTATTAAGAAAAGCTCTTGTTTGATATCCAAGTAATTTTATTCTGGCAGTGGTACCAATTTCTAAAAGATTTTCTTTTTTTTTACCTGCAAATATAGATTAAAAATATACTCTCCTTTTCGGGAAAATACGTTTGTTTTTCCAAAATTTTGAATTGTCCCCTCCGCCCCACCCTAGCTACGCCACTAGACACAGCCTACATTTACGCGTTTTTCAGTTAAGTTAAAAAACTTTCCGGCAACGTTAGACAGCGGAAAGGGAAGGGGGTTGAAGATGGAGCCCCTAAAAATGCTTTTTTAGGCTATGTTCGGCCAAGTTAAGGGAGGATGGTAAGTGGCTCTCCTACGGAAATGTTTTTAAATTAAAGTTCTGAAAATGCATTTTAAACTTTGTGACAGTAGAAAGGACCGCAAAGGTCGGGGTGATTTTCCTAATTTAAAGTTTTAGAAACGCAAATTTAGGGTCTCTTTCTGTTTCTCAAAGGGAGTTATGGACTTCCTTTCGGATCCGTGTTTGAGCAAATTACCTAATGTTGACAAACTCAGAAGTTGCCGCACAGGGTACGAGTAAGACTTACCCCGGCTACTTTCTTTTCTTTTCTTTCTTTCACACACACAGATTGAGGTTTCTGCTATTCCACTAGGGAAGCTTATACCTCTATTAATTCACAATGTTTCAAGAATTTTGTTTTTCCAGGACAGAACAAAGACAACACAATAGATGGTGGTGCCATCTATGGACAGTTCGAGAGACAATTTAGAACCAGGCCAGGAGCCGAATAACTTCCTAGTCTGGCACCCCCAGAGGTATCGTTTCACTTGGAGGACATTGTGACCACGAGCATATTTAACGTCGCCCAGTCACCATTAATGACGACGGTGGGTCTTCGACCAGTGAGGATCGAACCCGAGACCCTCCGGTCCCGAGTCCAATGCCCTACCGATCAGGCTACCACGGCCCCCCGGCTACTTTGTTTCTGTTATTGGGCTCTACTAGTATTTAAAGCGGGGACACGCGCTCGTCAGCTTGCGAGATCGAGATTCCCGCTCACTTGATCGGTTGTGACGTAGAAATGTCGCAAAGTAGTATTCTAATCTACTCGGACCTAGCCACAAGCTACGTTCAAGTAGATCAAAATGCTACTTTGTGACATTTCTACGTCACAACCGATCACGTGAGCGAAATTCTCGATCTCGCAAGCTGACGAGCTTGGAATGACCGCCCTCGGTAGTCTCAGTGCTCGCGCTCGCTTCATCCCTTTTCACTTCATACTTCAAGACTTACCCTCTTCCCCTCCCTAGATCCGGAACTGATATACTATTACCAAATTAGGATGATTCTCTTTTTCACGGACAGAGGAGGATAAGATAAAGAGGGCCTACACATTCGATTAACCGTACTGTGATTCATGAGAAGAAAAAGCTGTGCATGGAAAATCAAATCATTACTTTCGATGTAAATGAGAAAGGCTTTGCCTAGACGTCATTTTACTAAATTAAAACCTTTTCATTAAAATTACTAAATTCGAAACTCATTGTTGCAAGGAATTCGATGATATGAAACGTAAATACAAGCATCATATGAGTTGTGAGTAAGTGCTTTTATAAAATGAACATGAAAATCATTCTGTCGTAATGAAAATTTTGTAGTCAATGACCTATCAAAGCAATTGTTAAAACAGATAATGACATCCTAAGTAAGAAATCGTCCACCATTTGAGAATTCTTTCCTTTTACTCTTGTTGTCACTTTCCTTTAAAAAAGGTTTTTTGAGCAATCACGATTGCTAATTGTTTTCACTTGACCGTCCTTGATGTCCGGTTCCTTTTTCAACCCCACCGTCTTCTGCAGCCGCGACTCCTCTGGTCCTGAGCACTGTCCCCCGGTAGTCACTGCTCCTAGTCGGTGGTGTTTATGACCTACACACACGCACGCTCATACACACTCACACACACATACACACCGCCAACGTACATACACACAGGTCTACACGCACACACAAGCCTACACATACACAACTATACACACGTAACCGCCCAAGAGGACAGGTGCGGATCTAGAGGGGGCCATGGGGTCATGGCCCCTCCCAAAGCCTTGTGATTGTAGGATTTTTTTTTTTTTAAGGAGAAAAAAACGAAAATATTATGAAAAAATAACAAAATGTAACACATGTTTTTTACATTAAAAGAAATTTCGGCCTTAATTGGGAGAGAAATTATATCTCTCTCCTCGAAAAAGAACTATTATTCCTAAAATTTTTCTCCTTCGTTTGCATCATATCTTGATTCCAACTTTAGACACTTGGACGTTCTCTAAATGCTGTTGTCCTCAGAGTCACCTATTGCTCTCTAGACCAAAGAGAGCCTAAATTTGCGTATTTATGGCTTTAATTTCGAAATGTTTCGTTGGGAGAGCTCACGAATCCTCATCGCTATATTAATACGTGTAAAAACAGCTTAAAATTAGATTTTTAGAGCCTCTAAGGTAAAATATTTCTAGGAAGGGTGGATTCCAAACACACACACTCAATCTCCCTTTAGAATCATTCATTTTAATAAAGTTTCTCGAGAGTTTGTTCAAAAATTTTGGATGGCCCCTCCCAAAATGATCGGCTAGATCCGCCACTGCAAGAGGAGGGACCGGAACCGTTTCTAAAAACAAGCGAGTGGTGTAGTAACCAATGAGTAGGGTCCTGTTGCAACTCGTCATTGCGAAAAATATAATTTGAATTCAAAATTTCAAAATTCAAATTAATTTTGAAAATTCGAAAGTTTTTTTTTTTGTTTGTTTTTAAATAAGGTAGATTCCAAAACTTTCTTAAAACCAAGTGGTAGCTTCATTATATAACGAAAGTTAATGAAATTTATCGTTTCCTCCGACACAGACAACCCGTGTCTTTAAATTGTTTATACCGACTTGTAATGCTCTTCGGGACAGGAGGTTAAACACCAGGGTATTCTCGACGAAAATCACACTAAACATGAACAGTTGTTACGGACTCTTATTTCGCGAAGCGTAAACACAATTCGATTTTTGTCGTGCAGTCGCCATTTCCCCAAACACTGAAATGGCAGGCGAAGAAAGGGAACTAGCGCTGCCTGTCGGCAACTCCGTGAAACTCGAGATTTTCCCCATTCTAACGATACCTTTATTTAATGAAACGGATTAAAATCTGAATAGTCATTTTTTGGGGACATTCTTTTTGAAACACCCTGTATTTCATATTTCCGACTGAAGGGGTTAAAAACTATCTCAATGAACATACAGGTCTTTATCATATACAGTATGAATGTTAGCAATTGAAAGCCTCGCTGCAAAGAGACTGCTCCCTTCGTCAGTTTTATGTTTCACGTTGAAATGTTTGAAGAAATATACTATCAATCGTTCCGCACAAGAGCGAAACGGCTATGACCAATATTAGATAAGTAGGCCATAACTCAGGGGGGGGGGTCATGCCGCAGACTGCACCATTGAAATTTTTAGGGGGAGTGTTGAGGGGTATTTTTCTCATTTGGGGGGGGGGTCATCTCGATATTTAGGGGGGCACACCTGCATAACTGCGTTGCAGGAGGAATGGAAGACAAAGTATTTTTAAAATGTTTTCCCATGTCTAAAGACTTCCTAAACGCTTAATTCGCTTTAAAAGGCATGAAATAAGTATGATTTCTTTATTACAAAACTCTACTAAAACACGCTTCGTACTTAGGCTAATTCTGAAGTAGCCAACAAAATTAAAATTAAATATAAGAGAAGAAATATAGGCTGTAGAGTAAAAGCTGAATTTGTATACAGCCCATTTCTTCACTCAGATTTTTTATTTGAATTTTGTTGACTGCTTCAGAATTGACATTCAGATACTATCACGACTCGGAAATTTTGAGTTGTAAACGAGAGATTATATGAGGCAGTGAGACGCAAAGGGATGTAAGTGCAAATTTTCAAGTTTGGAGTAAAACACGTTTAAAGATAAAATCCTAGATATGTCATCGACTTTTTCTAAATCATCCATCTTGTTCTGGTGAAGAAGACATCGTTTTCCCACTGAGGCAGAAAGAAGCAAAGGGATGTAAGTGGACATTTTCAAGTTTTGAGTAAAACTCCTTGATTTTTTTTTTTTTTTTTCTAAATCATGCTGTACAGCAGCACCTACCAGGGCTACTAGTACTATCTCTTGCCGCAAGACAGAGGAGAGATTCCCCTACCATTCGTACTGGTTATCTCCAAATTTTTAATTTTGCCACTTACATCCCTTTGCTTCTCACTGCCACATACGCTTCTTTTATTTAATGCTTTTTAGTGCGAACCAAGCGTGTAGAAAGTATTTCAAAAAAGGAAACTAAATAAAAATGCTTTCGTTTTGAAATTTGAGGTAAAACTTCAAATTTTTGCGTAACATGCTGTGTATCGTTATTGAAAACAAGCACTCGTTTTCATATAAATGTTTTGCTCATAAAGAGACAATAGCTTATATTTGCTGCACATCTGATCTCTGTATAACACGCTTGTATGCTCAAATTTGAATGCAATTTTGAACAGGTATATAACGAAGAGGAAAAAGCGTTTAAAAACTTAAATTGATAACTTTTGAACAGAAGAAACTTTAAAAACCCATATTTTTCAAATCAATGCTTGCTTAAAATCAACCTAGAAATTAGTTTATCTTGATTTTAATAATCAACTTTAAGACTACTTTTATTTATCCTTGTTACTGACCGTAATTAAAAACCAGAAACTCTGAAAAAACATTGTCACTGAGAAAGTAGATTAAGAAATTTTATTTAAAAAAAGTTACTTTGTTTTACTATTTCCTAACAAAACTGCTATTTATCGCAAGACTCCTTGTTTAACCATTAGAACCTAATATTTTATTCGAATAATAATTAAAAATTCAAAGTTTATTTCGATAACCGAGGCGAATTTGGAGGACAAACTGATCGATAATCAGTGGCATATCCAGAGGGAGAGATTCAGAGCATAACCACCTCCGAAACCTTTTTTTTTTTACCATAGAGAAGTTCTTTAATCCGAAATTCTTAAAAGCAACACCACTGCCTACAGACTAAAATTAATCTTTGCTACATTTCTTGTAGAAGTAAAAGAGACTTTGCTAACTACCAAACAGCACAACCTTAAGGGTCACGCATTTAGACGAAATTCTAGATATACAGTACAACCTTGATATCTCGAATCTCTCGGGATGGAAAAATGTTTCGAGATATCGAGTTTTTCGAGTTATCAAGGTTTTAAAAAAATTTCACTAGTAACTCTCACATTTACAAACACGTACGCTATACGCATTTGTATATGTACTATGGGACTTCTTCGAATTACAATCAATAAAGTAGTCTTCCGTTTTTCATTAGATTTTTTAACTATCGAAAGTGCACAGGATGATATTTTGAAATGAACAACAATTTCAACTTTGTTTCTTCACCTAAAAATTCAAAAATTCTAATTTTATCTTTAACCAGTAATCTCACATTCAAAAACTTCTCAGCAGCCATTTTGTTGGAGTTAAAAAAGCTGAATGATGAAAATGAGGAACGCATTTTCCGTTTTCAATTGAAAACTGACGGACGAAAAATCGAACCCCTTTCCTCAAAGTGGACAACATGTTCGAGAGAAATGCACTCTCGAACTAGTCTCGAACGCGCTCTAGAAAAGATTCTAAACTCGGGGAAAACACAGCACCTCCTTCATACCAACACTCCCCTATAGCAATTGTCTCTGGAACTGGTTTTACTACAAAAGCTTAAATTAAAAATTGCTTCTGTGCAAAAATTTCGACATATCAAAGGTTTTGAAAAAAAAATTTCGAGATAACTATGGAAAATACATTGAGGTTTTTATAGAAAATGCTGGGGAAAGTTTGTTTCGAGACATCAATTGTTTTGAGATAAGGAGATTCGAGATATCAAGGTTTGACTGTAGATCAATTCTCATTAGGTATGAACTCGGGTAAAGCTGTTTGGCTGCATAGGCCCTAGTTCGGTTGTGACGAAATTCCAAATTTGATAATTTGTACCCAGGAATGCAATGGAGTTTCTTTAGAATTACTATCTTTACCTATTTTTCTGCTATTGTACTGCAGTATGAGCCATTCGTACGCACTTACCAGTGAATTACGTTGAATACTAATTTCTAATATGTGGTTCTCAAATTTAAATTGGATACTACTTTTAATTTCAATAACTTGACTACCAAAATAACAGTTACAGGATGTTTATCGTTTGCAAACGAAACTCATTATTTTCTTTTCATATTAATCGTCTGCTAGTAAAAAGTATTTATTGTTTGTCAATAAAAACGTTTACTTTAACTGGATATTTATATCATCTGCTAGCAAAGATATTCTACAATGAGAAGCAAAAAACGGGAGAAAAAAGCTCCGATTTGCTGCACATGCAAATAAAAAATCAAATATAAGATTGTTTTGACTTTTTAAGTAACTTAAAAAATGCCCATTAATAAATAGCCTACAGACCTGGCTTCCCTTCCACTCATTGTACTAACAATAGAGGCCAAATAGATTGGTAGAACGAAAGTTGTGCCCAAGTCTGAAATTCCAATGGAAATGCCATTGCATTTCTGGGGTCAAACTAGCACTTTTGGACCGTCGTTTCAGCCAAACTAGGACCTATGCAGTCAAACCGCTTTACCTGAATTCATATCTAGTGGGATGGGACTTACATCTAGAATTTCGTCCAAATCCGTGACCCTCAAGGTCGTGCCGTTTGGTCGTAAGTTGATCCTCCGTTTTTAGTTCCAGCCAAAGTAATCGTAGCATTCTAAACTCTAACGAGGCAGCTCCAATACGTAACAATTACACACAGGTAATTTATTTTACTTGTATGACACTGAAATTTGTTTCACAGAAGCAAATACAAACAATCTTTAAAACTTTTTTGCGGTTACTGAAATAATTCAGAATTTTTTTTTTCTCTTAGAAACTTCGAACTTTTTATAGAAGAGTTCATTTGTAAAAAAAATTACTAATTTAAATGTTTCATGTTCAAAATTGCTTCCATGACTTGGTAAACAAGCTTTTAGTGTCATTAAAGGGATACGGAATCTTTAAAAAGGTTTTTCTTATTTTTTTTTGTAGGTCTTTCCGTAGCAATACTTGTGTATAATTTGGCTAAGTTTAACAAATTTTCAAATTTATGGAAAAATGAAAGATTAAAGTTGCATCCGGTTTAAAATTTCGACCTAATGCCATTAATCTTGCATATGTAAACAATAGGGTGTTCAAAAATAATTGATTTTTTTTTTAATTTCGGAATCCCATTACCTCTCAACATTTAAAGTTTGGTATCCTCAATTGAGGGGAAAAAACAAATTCTAAGTTGACATCTTCAGTTCATGCATAATTAAATTTTGAAAAAATATGCGAAAAATTAAATTTCTCAAAACAATTTTCTTTGTAACTCAACAGCCATAAATTGTCAGTATAGTTTGAACCTAAAAAATATTTTATAGCTTTTATAAAAGATCTTTCGTTTGCGCATGCGCCTTAAATTGGGCTAAAATCTCCAGAAATTTGAAGCCCAATTTAAGGAGTATGCGCAAACTAAAGAACTTATTTAAAAGCTATAAAATATTTTTTGGGTTCAAACTACGCTATATACCAATAATTTATGACTTATGTTATGAAAAAATGCAAAAAAAAAAACAATTATCCGAAAATTTCAATTTTTATTATTTTTTCATACTTTCAGCCTTATGCACGAACTGCAGATGTCAATCTAGAATTTTTACATTTTTTCCACAATTGAGGATCTTAAACTACACTGAGAGGTAACGCGATTCCGAAATGAAAAAAAAAAAAAATAGAGCTTTTCGAACCACCCTGGTAGACAATGGGGAAAAAAAATTACATTAGCTTTCTCTTCTCTAAAAATGTAGCTTCAAACTTTTTCCTAAAAGTGTTCGCCGGTAGCTGCAATTAAAGTAGTTCCAAAACATTTCTAACTGTTTCATAAAAAAAGTTTAGCGAAAAACCTTTGATGCCTATTTAATGCAGTGTACCAAATTTAAACAATTTACTCAAATATTCATGCATACTGGATTTTTAATTTCGTATACATTTCTATTTATAGAAATTTTAGTCAAAAACATTTTTAATTAGCTTTGCTCTTAAAATGTAACCAAAATATGCAAAAATTACACTGAAAACTGAAAAGCCTAAATTGAAAAATTTAAGGAAAACTTACTTTGTCTCCTTAACCGTCATTTGTCAGGCGTCAAAATTAGAGTTATATTTGTCACGATGCAAACAGTTCTGAATCGGAATATTTTTTAACTCCCCCTCCCCCTTCACTAAATCCTTCCGGAAAAAAAACAAGATTTTTTTTCAAATGTGCAAGTACCAAGAAGTTAAAAGTTCAACTCAATTTCTATTTAAAATTTGCTTCGATCGAGCATGAACACGAATCGAGCATTATTTTAAACTAGATACCTACATCTGACAGAGTAATTAACATAATACTCGATAAGTTCACGGAAACTTTGGAACAGAACACAAGTTAAATAAAAATGTTTTAAGAAGTATAACTCAGCAGAATGCATGTTTTTTAAGCAGACATCAGTATCGCAGTAATTCGATATTTATGATTTTGAATTTAAATGAAATCGTTAAGGATTTGTTTTGGCAAAAATGAACATTTCTGGTTAGTTTCAGGTAATTGCGTAAGTATTTTTTCTCAAGCTTCGCTTAAACTATTTTTCAAAAGACGCTGTTCTCACGAGGGAAGTAATGCAACCATCAACATTTATTGATCATACTTAAAATTATTTCACTACATATATTAAAGAATGTTTCATGAACAAACCAGAAGTTTAACTTCCATAACAAATCTAAAAAGTTTACGAACACTACATGACAATATTCACGCATGAAATAAGTTTCTCAGCAAATTGTTAGATTAAATCTAATTAAGTAGTCAACAAAAAGTCAACTAAAACGAATTTTCCCGAAGAAAGTTTGTATATTTATTTAGTCCTCTTGCGAAGATGAACTGCTGTCTTCCTATCAAGTTTCACTACTAACTTACCATCCTGGTGCAAGTTCGCTGCTAGACTAAGAACATTTGCGTCAACTGGTAACTTAAGAATCTTCTGGAACTCGTGACACTCATTACCGTACTCAGTGTCGATATCTCGCTTGGCGTGAATGGATAGCTTGCTGCCTTCTACTATCATTACGCTAATATCTTTTCTAGAAAACTCCGGCATGTCTATTTTTATCGCGTAACGATGTTTATCGGTTATTTTTTCAACTGTGCGTGCTTTTGGTCGATGAGGGTTCTGAAGCCCACCTTCGTCTGTAATCTCTAAGCAATAGCATTTCTCAGTTTTGTAGTGCACGTGCCCTAAATCCTGGTTCTTCCGAACATTCGGGCAGATGCTGTCGAAGATTTCTTCGGTTCTTGGTGAGAGTGGAGGAATTTCGAGAAGATTTACCACGGCTACTTCTTCCTGGTGCGCCGGTATAACAAGTTGCTTCAATCTTTCTTCTTCGGGCGGTTGTGCAGTCTTTTCGGAAGCTACATCTACGGAAGATTCTTTCATCTCCGCAGTTGGGGAAACTTCCATGGAAGATACTTCCTCAGATGGGGGCGTTGAAGGTATGGCGACTTCCATCACTTCGTGTTGCACATCCGGAACTGCTGGTTCCTCGGTGGTAACAGCTTCCTGGGTATCGCCATTCGCGTCCATTGGTGATGGCTTATCATCAGACTCGATGGATACTGTCTTTCCGACTAAAACGGATTCTGTGCTGGATATTCCAGAAAAGCCGGCGCCAAAACTCGGCAACTGATGAGTTTCTGAAGCACGCGATTCTGAAGAAGATGAAGACTGCTCATCAGAAGCCGTGACAATCAAACATTCCGAACTGGAATCCTCAGGTGCGTTAGTTTCAGACATCGCAAAAACCACCGTCCCAACTACCACGTCCTTAAACACAATAAATCCAAAAGCCTGGATGGACGATAGTAGTTGTATTTATGAACAAACGTTCGACTTTGCATATTTAAACTTATTGACTTGTTGCCAAAAACGTTTTACTATCGCTCATTTTTCCCAGAAGCCTCAGTGGCTGAGAGACGAAAAGCGCTGCTCCGGCAACTGCCTGTGCTCAGGAAGGAATATGGGTTGGACTTTTTCGCTCTTTCTCATATAAATTTTTCCTGTGCTGTTTTTGGAGGCAAGGCGCTATGTCCGCAATCTTCTGATACATGTCAAACTGGTTAGCTTCTTGTACAGTAAATAGTAAAAAGTATTTTCCCCATTTACAATTTCTAGCACTGTTCAAGAAATAACTGAAATTCACAGAGAGATCAGAAGATTGCACACATAGTGCATTGTTTCCGTTAGCTTTTTAATCATTATTATTAATTCCTAACTCTGCACAAATGACAATTGCAAATGTCTACAACAATTTGAAGAATTCGCGGTCCTAAAAAAAAAAGCTCGCTCGCAGTCAAACTCCTTACCTCAAGTGTACCAAGCCAATCAAACGCTCGTACCACTCAACCACCGAGGTTCCGTTTTTTTTTTTTTTTTTTTTTTTTTTTTTCTCATTTTAATATGTGGAAAAGGGCCTCGTGGCTATGTGGTAGAAGCTCCGCCTTCTAAGCCGGAGGTCGTGGGATCGATTCCCGCCGGTGCCCTGGGTGTTATTTCCTTCTCTTGTGCTGTAAATCCTTCCTGTGTGTGTCCGGAGGCAAGGCGCTTGGCACACAGTCCTCTATAAGTAAGCTCCTAATTCAGCTTCTGATTCTTTACTAATAATAAAGCTGAAAGTCTCTTTGTCTGGATCTCTGTGACGCGCATAGCGCCTAGACCGTTTCGCAGATTTTCATTAAATTTGGCACAAAGTTAGTTTGTAGCATGGGGGGGGGGGGGCGCACCTCGAAGCGATTTTTCAAAAATTCGATTTTGTTCTTTTTCTATTCCAATTTTAAGAACATTTTCCCGAGAAAAATTATCATAAGATGGACGAATAAATTACCAAGTTATTATAACGTGGAACCGTAACATGGGCAAGCCAATTGGTGAGAAATTCATCATACATTATTTGTAAATATACAGGCGAACCAAAAGACCTTTTAATTTTCTACTACGTGCAAAGCCGCGCGGATGCCACTAGTAAATAGATAAAATAAGTGGAAATTTTCGATTTTATGATTTATTTTTAATTGATAGAATGACGCATAGAAATATTCTCTGCGAGAAAAATTGGCAATGCGATAAGTCATGCAGGAAATGTCGTTACCCATAATCTCTACCGATTTCAAACTGACTTAAGAAATTGGATGCATCGTCATTATGAGGAAATTTGTAAAAAATAACATTATGTATTCATGCAAAAAGTTACACATTTGAACATTTTCTACACAAGAAAATATACAAAGTTTTAGAATTATTATGGGCCATTCCACGGAAAACGGTAATTTTAATATTATCTGCGAGAAAAATTGGCAATGCGATAAGTCATACAGGAAATGTCGTTACCCATAATCTCTATCGATTTCAAACTGACTTAAGAAATTGGATGCGTCGTCATTGTGAGGAAATTTGTAAAAAATAACATTATGTATTCATGCAAAAAGTTACACATATGAACATTTTCTATACAAGAAAATATACAAAGTTTTAGAATTATAATGGCCATTCCACGGAAAACGGTAATTATGTCCCGCACGTGACGCTTCATTTATTTCATAAAAAAATAATAATTTAAAAGGATGATGAACAAAATTTTGTGGCTTAAGAAATCACGAACGAATGAGTGGCTTCTTAAGCAAAAACTTTCTTCAAAAATTACTTCTTTTTTATGAAATATAGGAATTGTCACGTGCGGGACAAAATGACCATTTTCAATGGAATGGGCACATACGTATTTTTTTTTCAATGGTTTAAATAATTATTTCTAAACTAATGAGATATGTTTTCTTTACGTTGGAACTATATCTTTCAAAATCTACAATATGTTTCGTCTTTGCTGTTTTAACGGAGCAAAAATATTAGCTTATTCATAAGCAAGTTACCAGAGGTTGACTTTGGATCTCACGTGACGCATGTAAATAAATTTTATTTTAAATAAAAAAAATTGCTCAATAAAAATATAATTGTGTCAGGAGTATCTTTGTATCAAATGTAAAGATTAAAAAAAAAATACTTACCCCAGTTTCATTAAAATATTAAGAGATATGATGAAATGTTAAAGAAATTTAAACATATTTTTGTCTCGCACGTGACGATGGAATGGTCCTAATGGTGAATTAATGGTATTATATAAACCAGTGATGCCCAAACTTTTTCTGCTTGAGAAAATATGGAAAAAGAAAGAAAATTGAAAATCAACAATTGTCGTTTTCATTACTTGATTTTTCATTCATTAAATACGTATGTTTTTCAGAAATAAAATTTCGAATATTCGGCTCCAAATCTGTAACACTGTCAATGATCCTTCTTTTTGATTTGCAACATCAAATAAAACAACAGGCCGCATGGATCTGTTTCGCGGACCGAAAGGGTCCCGCTGGCCCTAAGTTGGGCACCACTGAAATAGTGCAAACCTGTTTTTTAAGGGGGGAATGGGGGGGGGGGAGTATCATTTGTTTAGGTATTTTCTAATACCTTGTGTGAGCCTGATTTAAAATCTCGCAAGTACTTAAATAAGGAACATAAGCATGCCAATTCCATTTTATATAAGATGGAGAACTTGTAATATGAACTAAATTTTTTTTTTTATATAAGTGTTGAATTCGGGCGGAAGTAGAAGGTCCATGGGCTCCCCTTCTAAAAATTTTTGAAGTTGCAGTTCGCCCTTTTAAACCATCTTTGGTGGTATTAAAAGGCTAGAAGCTACGCCCCCTCCCCCTTCCGAGAAAATTTTCGAAATTGAAGTGGTAAAAATGCGATATTTGGCTGCCTCACGTCAGGTTAGGGGAAGAAATAAGGTTCAGAGACTCCACCACAGTAGTTTTTCGAAATTGAAGGTTCAAAAACGCAATTTAAATTAACTTTGGATATTCTAGTAAGATGGCAGTTTTAGGAGTCTTCGGGAGAGATTTTCCGAAATTGAAACCTTAAAAACGCGATTGTGGGCCATGTTTGGCACCGTCAATGGAGCTCAGAGAGTCTCCTTCAGCAGTTTTAAGAAAATAAAGTTCGAGAAAAGCATTATAGACACTTGTCGTAACGTTAAAGAGAGGGGAAATCATTAGAACCAACGCGAAACTTTCTGACATTGAAGTATTGAACACAACATTGTAAGTCATCTTTTTAGTTAGGGGAAAGGATGGAGTTCAGAGACTCTCTTTTGGCGATTTTTTGGAAATTAATATCCAATAGCTTATTTTTAAAAGATCTTCGATGATGTTCGGGACTCTCCCCTAATTTTTTTCGGAATTGAAGTCTTAAGGCTGCTCTTCAGTGAGGGAAAACTTTGAAGTTAGGGTGTAAATGACTTTCTTCCTTGAACGATGGGCGTGAACCTGAATCAAGTGATTGACACTTCAACAGCCAATGGAGTGGACGGTAATCGATGTAAGGCAGGAACACGTGACCTGTCACAGCTGTCATTGTTCTGGAGGGAAAGAAACCCCTAAATGACCCCCGTCGTGAAGAGCAATCAAGGAAATTAGCTGGCGGCCGAAACCCCACTTGAACAGTACCGATGCGAAGGTTGAACAGAACAGAAAATAAAGTCAGTACCAAAGGGTCTGCCGTAATTTTTGAAACAAAGTTTTTTTTTTTTTTGGATATGCGTTCCCAGATTTTATATTCATGAAAAATTTATGAATGAAAAGAAAATTTATCATAAATTGAACAGGAAAAACGATTGTCTTATTTTTTTTTTTTTTAAACGATGTTTTCAATTGCCACGTCCGAATCTTATTTCGTTCATAAAGCTAATTAGTTTCTTGTCTGATGTTTAATTAAAGAATGCAATTTTTTGCGTTAGGATATGATTATATATATATATATATATATATATATATATATATATATATATATATATATATATATATATATATATATATATATATATATATAACAAGAGGTATAAGCTTAGTGTAAACCTGTGGTGTAGTCCCGGAAAAAAAGGGTGAGGGGTGAGGAGGGAAGATTACATATCGGTTATCGGATATTTACAGTCAAGAGGTGGAACGATGCTGATTTTATTTTTAATTATTGTGAGAACGGCAGAAATGTCGTAATCAGAAAACAATTTCATATTAGGATATGGTTACATTTCAAAGAGGGGGGGGGATCCCGCTATTTTTAGTATATATGTATATATATATATGGTCGAAAAAGGAATACTTCTGCAATTCGATGGAGGATATGCAACGCTGAACTGACATTTTTGTTAATTAATCAATTACTGTTTTAGATATTTATTTATATTTTTCTGGTGATTCATCATGCGCAGGGCTGCATTTGTTTACTATCAGTAAACAAATCATCCCGCAAAAACATAGATAATCAGCATGGTGACTAGAGCAGCATACACAAGACTAAATGATTAATATACTTCTTAAAATTGAAATTCTTTTTCAAAAATAATAATAATAATAATAATAATAATAATAATAATATTTTACGCATTAGACGAAAAGTGCAACAGGCTATAATAATAAGTAGTTGGTAAGTCTTTTATTGAAGTGTATTTTCGAAGCAGCAGTTATATGATGTTTGAGAACATTTGAAAATACATTTCGTGGGTGGAATTACACGAGCAACAGGGAATTACTTGCAATAATGTACTTAAATTAAAAATACAAGCTGCAGTTTACTTGCAGTACACTTGGAACAATGTACTTCGACTTATTCAAATGCAAAATGTTAGGAGGAATAGAATAACTTTTTAAAACTTTTGATTTTTTTTTTCTTCTCAGGTCTTTTTTTTTCCTAACGGTTTTCAATTTTTGGTTACATTAGTTATGCATTGCTTTCTGCGATTCAAAATAGTAATAATAACAATAAACATAATCAGAAATGCTTTCCTTTCTGCGGATACTATGGTGAGAAAAGCAACGGCTAAAAGCATAATTTTCAGAAAATTCATTCATGCTCGCATTTCGAAATTAAATGAAACCTCTTTATTACCACACAATGTTGACAGCTTCGTGCAAACGAAGTCCTAAACTTGATAGCTGCACTCAATCAAGCTTTCATTGATGCAAACTATTGCAATCAATCAAACAATCGTAACAATTACGTGGAATATTCCCTATTTACGTCAATTGTTTGCTTGTAAGAATGTGAACAATGTCTTACATACGTAATTTATATTCAGAAAAAAATATCAGAATTGAAAATATAATTCCACATTTGCAAATCACACACATTAGTATACTACTAGCTGCGTGCCCGGCGTTGCACGGGCTACTTAAAAAATGAAAGAGATGTCCAATTTATGTTTTTGTATTACTCTGACATCAGTTTCTAAAGCGCTAAGGAGTAAATAAATACGCGTAATGCAAGGTTTGCAAAACACCAGTAGAGCATATTTTTGCAAAAATCTCTTTAAAGTTAATCATAGTTATCAATAATGCAAGTTTTGAGTATTTTCAATTAGCACAAAAGATGAAAATATATGCATAATCAATTATAATCTGTGCTCACTTTAGACTGAATTAAATCTGATAGACTATACCTGAAACATTTGTATGTACAATTACGATCAGCTTTTTACATAAAATGACACATACTTTTTGGTTGCTTTCGTGAAACTAAAGCACCAAGACTTAATAAATACCAATCAGCATTAATTTAATACCAAGTCATCAGATTCGAATTAAACTTTAGTTAAATCCTTAAAAACAATATTTTTGTTGAACTCTGTTTCACTTAAAGAAATCCAAACAATCTTAATTTAACATGTTCTTTTAACGATACAAACTGTATTTCAAAAATAGAAACAGGAAGGAAAAAGAGAGTTATTAATTTCGCTCACACATGTGACGGGAAAAAGTCCAACAAAATAAACATAATTAGTCGCACATCCTAAATGTACCAAAATATGAGGCCGGTGAATGATAAACTTACACTACAATCAATAAACATAGCTAAAGAAACAACTTTCATATGTTGAAAGGAGTTAAGAACGTTGAATGTAAAAAATAAAAAAAGGACAGACGATAAAATAAATGCTATATCCGAATAGAGCAACAAATTTTAAACTAATTTAAAATGAAATTCTAGATGGAAATGTTGTTTTAAGATTTGGACAGCAGCCAAAAAATCTCTTTTAAAACAATTATTAGAATTTTACTTGCTCATGCAAATTCAATATGGCAACAGGAAAGAAATAAAATTCCCGAATAACGTTATGTTAATTGACGTTTTAATTAATATCTCCGCTAATTAAAGTCGCACAATTACGAGATTGGTCCTATTGTTTTCTTTGGGAAATTTCGAATTGATCGGTATCTCGTTTGACTCCCGATTCGCAGCGGTTCTTGAGAAGATAGAACTTCAGACAGACAGACAGACAGACGCGAACAGATTTTAATATTATACAAGTTTAAAAAGTAACTGAGCGTATTTATTAAGTGTATTGGCTACAGCGCACTAATCGCCCATCTAGTTTGACTAAGCTCCCAATGGAATTTGACTAAGCTCCCAATGGAAGCGAATAAGCGTCTGGAATCCGCTGCTTTGCAAGAATTGCAGGCAAGCGAGCTTGGTACTTAAAATTCTGCATTAGCTGTGGTCATGATTGCAATAATGCTTCTGGAGCTTTCTTGGCAAGTTAATAATTAAGTTTTCTCTACAAACTCGAGAAACATTATTGGCTTTAACACCCGAGATCTGTGTTTTTTAGAAAGATTAAAGGATCATTTCAGGAGGGCGTTGACTTTTAGAGGAAAATATTCCTGTTTTTTGCATAATATATTACTGGCAGAAATTCGCCACATCAGCTGCCTATTATTTTCCAGGAACGTTTCTGAATCGTTTTTATAGCGTAGTGTAGTATTTTGGTATTTTGATATGCCATTATGGTTAGAGATTTATTTAATCGTTAACATATACAGCAAATAGAAATTCCGCCTAAGTTAATATATGTAGCAACCAACTTCTAGCAATGCTTAAAACATGATCAACTTTGTAGGTATCTGTTTCTAGACTACAAGTAACGCTTTTTTCAAATCCAAAATAGCATGTTGTACTGTTTAGGACATGCAGTAGATCAACCGTTGTTGGTACGATTGTAGAAAAATTCCTGAATTTTTGAAACGCTTTTAAAACCTATTATAAATAAAGTGGAAGCTCTCCTTTTCAGGGAATATAGTTATCAATGGGTAGAAAAATTTAGATCAACGGTAGAAAAATTTAAAAAAATTAAAATTGGCGTTTTTGAGGAAAATTTTTTTATTTTATTCTTTTTTTAAAAAACGTGCCGGAAAAAACTAAACATTGGCATTTCAAAAAGGTGCACGCCTCAAAAAAAAAAAAAAAAAAAACTTTACATGAAACATTCCGCAACAAAATATGTTGTACCGTTCTATAAATAAGGAACTTCACAAATTTTGCCAAAAATCGCAAGTGAGAAATGATGTCCGACATGCTATGTTTGATGGTCTGTATCTCGGTCCAGGATTTTTTTTGGGGGGACAAAACCGAAAAAAAAAAAAAAACACGCTTATAACAATTTTTTTTACCGAATTTTAACTTATGTTTAACTCAAAAAAAAAAAAATCAAGAACCATCAAGGTGAACCCCCTGGTTGAATTGACATGGATTCTACCTTATACATGAATATAGTTCAACAAAGGAACTCATAATTAAGGTAGAAACATAGAAGTAGTTAAAACCAAACCACGATTACTCGATTAAAAAAAATAAATAAATAAAAGGTTTTTTTTGGGGGGGGGAAGGGCGGGTCAATTAAGTGGCCGGTTAGGGAAAATTACAGAAACAAAGAACTATTATTATTATCACGAGGTTTCACATATGGATCTTAAAACTTACTTCATAAGCATACATTTTTATCGTCTCTAATTTAAATGTATTTCTATTAGTTTAATATTTGCATAAGTTAGTATAATTCAAAACTAATGCTCATAATGAAAGAGTTTCGTAGATTAAGTAAAATTGTAAATATTATTCTTAAATGAATATTTCGTGCAGAGTAATATACACCTTTCCGATTGTACTGCATGTTTAATATACAGAGGAAGTCGAGGATGTTGGATCACGGGACACTTAGTATCGTTCTCAAGCATAGAATTTATAGTCGCACAAATCCAACAACGATATACTATGGAAGTTACATTGATCAAATTTTATTATAAAACAATGCTGAGTTAATTTTTAGGTGTCTAAAACTCTTTTATTTTCCCCCGGTTTTAACATCAAGATTAGTATAGTAAATTGAACTCCTCTGCTCTTTTAGTTCAGAATTAATTACAGATGTTTTTATTTATTTTATTTTATTTTATTTTTTTGTCACAAAGAGAAAAATATGTTAGCATTTTTTCAAAACCAAGAACTCAGGTACGTTGTCCACTCTTTAAAGACTTCAAAAGAAATAGTCTGTTGATAGAAATATTGAGCTCTGACTTGTGCTGATTCTTGCAAAAATTTAGATGGTTCTGGCGTAAATGGTGATGAAGTATAAGTTTGTTACAATATTGATAATATTCATCATTGCAATTGTAACAAAAGGTTTTCTTAATGCGGACCAAAGTACCCCAATCTCGGGCTCCGTTTCTCCAAAAGCATAAAGGTATCAATTTATTTCTTATTCCGTGCAATGTTTATTTATTAAAATTTTCGATTTTCTAATTTGTTTATTTCGAACATTAACCAACATTTTGTCTATTGAAATTAACAACTGTTTAGAGAAAAAAATACTTTTACACGGAACTAATTTGAACAGATTATTATTCAGTTAAAATCATTAAAAGAGTAAACTTTCTTAGTTCTCGAACTTTTGTTTCATTTAACGAAATCTAAACAATCTTAATTTAACGTGTTTATTTAAAGAAATCTAAACAGTCTTAAAATAACGTGTTTATTTAAAGAAATCTAAACAATCTTAATATAACGTGATCATTTTAAAAAATCTAAACTGTCTTAATTTAGGAAAATGTATTTCAAAAGTATAAAAAAGAGGGATAAGAAGAGTTTAAATTCGAAAACTTACCTATTCTAGAGAAGTGACAATGTAAAATAGAAAAGTTCAACAGAATAAACATAATGAGTCGCACAAAAACGAATATATGAGCGTTGGTAATGAAAGAAAAAATAATGCAGCCAATTGGGATTCGGAATAACACACTTTCTAAAACAAACACGGCGAAAGAAATAACTTTCATATGCTAAAAAGATTAAAGAGCGTTGACTAAAAAAATAAAACGGCAGACGATAAATAAAGTTTGAGTTCGAATAGAGCAACCGGCCAACCAATTTAAAATAAAATTCTAGACGAAAAAGTTGTTTTAAGACTTGGATAACAGCCAAAAAACTGCGCTCTTAAAACGATCATTCGAATTTTTTTTTTCTAACCCATAAGTAAAATGGCAACAGGAAAGAAATAAGAATTCCCGAGAACGTGTTGTTAATTGACGTTTTAATTAATATCTCAGCTAATTAAAGTCGCACAATTACGAGATTGGTCCTATTGTTTTCTTTGGAAAATTTCTAATTGATCGGTATCTCGTTTGACTCTCGATTCGCAGCGGTTCTCGAGAAGATAGATCTTCAGACAGACAGACAGACAGACGCGAACAGATTTTAATATTATAGAGGATCCTTTAAATTTTAAAAATATTTCAATTTAATTTTTCTCTTTTTGTATAAAAGTATTCATGAAGCATAATTTATAAATTGTTGAGTGTACTAACATTTATTGCTCTAATTTTTCTAATTTTTCTTTTTTTTTCTTTTTTTTTTTTTTTGATCTCTTCTCGACTTCCCGGAGAAATTTTAAACTGTTAGCAAAATTAGGGTAACTCAAATAACTCCAGAACGTGGAAGAGAAATCTGTCAGGCCCAATAAAAACTTTTTGAATGATGTAAAAGGCAGAAACACATGTATCTATCTCTATTGATAAAGATGTTCTTAATAACCCCGAAACAAGTGTAATTTAATTTGCACGTTTTTACATTAAAATAGTGTAATTTCTATGTCAATAAATGTTAACATTTAAAATCAACAAAAGTTGAGAGATGTGCGCAAAGTTGCGTGAGACTAATACCAATCATTCGCCCTCGAATACCTTATTGCTTGACCAAGACCAAATATATTCTTTTTTTGAGCGACCACAGTTGGTTATTGTTTTCACTTGTCCGTAGTTGATGTTCTTTCGACTTTAATTTTCTATTCTTTTAATGCAAACTCGTCTGTTCCACGTGTCTTCGCGAGCATGTCCCTCCTCCTGGGCGGTGAAGTTCATGTCCCCGCCATCAATTTTACTTATTCCCGACCCTCTCGATTTTACACAATACTTTTCAGACAAAAACAGCATTCAGTCAACAACGTCCAGCATCCAGCCCCTGGAATTCATTTGAATGTAGACGTCTTGTATTCAAATCATGACTTTTACAAATATAATTCTGATAGGAACCATTTGTAGAAATAAGAAACCCAACGAGTAGGGTTCTACCACAATTCGTGATTGTGAAAAACATAATTTAAATTCAAGACGTCAAAATTCAAATGAAAGCTATGGGCTGGATGCTAAATGTTTCTTTCTTTTCTGTTTGGTATTAATTTTTTTTTTTTTTTTTGAATTTTTTCCCCCCATTTATGAATAATATTAAATAATGATAATGTTTCAATGAAGCTTTAACACCATTTTAAATCGGGTGTTCCAAAATAGCTTCAATTTTTAAATGTGTAAATTGTAAATAAAATATGCACTTCAAAAAGCATGAGCTTTGTGCAAGAAATAGATAAAAGTCAAAAACAACGTCTTAAAAGCACAAGTAAAAGATGTAAATTATAAGTGTAGAAAATGCATTGCTTGATTGAAAACTTGTGGCTATGTATTTGTTTTTTTATCCAGGATATTAAAAAACTTTGACCTTTGACACTTTGAATTAAAATTCAACTAGAAATTTGGTTTTTCGTACTAATATTCAAGCCGTATATATCGTATTTATGGTTCAGTTCCCTTCTTGTTGTTTACCTTTTTATAGCGAAATTGAGGCTATATACGAAATTGTTATTCGGTTCCTTAGACTTCACTATGAACAGACGCGACTGCACAGTGCATACACACAAATATATATTGATAAAGATCGGCTAAAATTGAAAAACCTTAGGTTTCGGGGAAATGTTTTAGACGTCAGACAAATTATTTGTCTGAGCTTATGAAAATTTCAGTGTAACACGACTACCGAAAGATTCTTAGAACATGGTGTATTCATCCAGTTAAAAACAAAATGGTCAGTGTTCTCCCCCTTCCCCCATCAGTTCTCTAATTATCTGTAAATTTAAACCAGTGGTTCCCAATCTTTTGCACGTTGCGACCCTTTTTTGACTAAGTAAAGGACCTGTGATCACGTAGCCTACATGTCAGTAAAGTATCGCAAGGTGTGGACCTAACCTGGCAACATTGTGAAAGCTACGTTAGATCCTACATTACAAAACTGCTATGTTAGATTCGATCCACCCCCAACTATACTGTGGTAGGAATAATGTTTCGACCGAAGAAGAAACGCTACACGACCCCATTTGGGGTCACGACCCTGGGAACCCAACCCTGCTTTAAAACAATTTTTTTATACTCATTCATGCTTTAAAGAAATGCAGGTATGTATCATTTTTCTCCTTAGAAAGTCTTCAAAAGAAAAATTCAGTGAAATCCTGTTACAACGTATATCAGTATAACGAAGTACCCGTTTCAACCAAATAAGTTTTCAGTCCCGATTTTGAAGTTCATTGTTACTGGATTTCACTGTATTATGAATTACATGATCAATGTGTACATACCTTGTAAAGAATTTTTTACGAGTTTGGCTCGAGAAATTATTTTCAAAAATGTTTGTTGAGCTGTGGAAAGCATTTTATGCGTTTACATTTGTAGTAACATAGTATAATATAGACAAAAATAGAATCCAAATATCTAGTAAGTATCTAGAATACGGTTTTGGACTCGGGTTTTTTTTTTTTTTTTTTTTTTTTTTTAAGAAATGGTCGCTTTATTTCGAACAAAGTCTCAAAAGAGTGCTGGAAATATTTTGCCAGATTTTTTATGGAGCAAAATATCAAACAGTACCTACCACCTCTTTCAACGAAATTCATTTTTTCTCGAATTTTAAACAATCAAAGAATGGATATTTCAAAAAAGGAAAAAGTACACGACACAGATAGAGGCTTGAAAAATACTCGGAAAAAAATTTACATGAAAACTTCAAAGGAATTTGTAAAATCTTCATCCAACTTTCCCCGCAGGTTAACATTGGATCCGTAGGCTTTCAGACTCTCAGTGAAAAGCATCCTTAAATTTGCTTATAAAGTAGCATTAATATACATATTTATCTTTCTTTGGATGCACCAGCTCCATTGTTTATGCCTTCTTGATGTTGTGAAAAGTAATGGGGGTAGTGCATCCCCAGAAATAGAAATATTCATTAATGCTATATTATAAGCATACTTAAGATAATTTTAATCTTAATTATATCCGTGAATGAATTTGAATAACACGAAAAGGTTCTTCACTGAAGGTCTGCGATGCAACTTTACGCAAAATGCGATACTTCCTTTTTTTTTAATTTACAACGTGAAATTTTTTTTTTCGGATATAGGGTTTATAGGTGTGAGTCCTATACTCTGGTTTCATGCCAAAAAATAAGGGAAAAAATTGTAAAACAAACCCCTAGAAAAAAGGATGGATTTTGATGATTTTAAAAATATAATAAGTGGTAATACCCCCCATGTGTTAACCAATTTCCTTCATATGTTCTTGCGTACAAACGTAGCACCTCTCTAGCCCCTCAGAAAAGTATTAATGTATAATATAACGATAACTTCCCCTCCAAATAAAAATAATGGCTATGAAACTCAAAAACTGAAAAAAATTGCGGGCGACATTTCCAAAAAAGCGGGACGTGCGAATGGGAAAAGGTGGTCATATTTGGATTCAGGAGGTCATTTAGCACAAGAATTCACAAGAATTATCTCAGAAGCACTCTTTAAAAACTATATCCTTTCTAAACACAAATCAAATCGTGAAGATGTTTCCAAGCATGTGGATTCACTTTCAAAAGCACTCATTCATTCCTTCATTGAAAAATGCCTCCGGAAAAGAGGGGAGTAGTAAATGGAAACGGTCGTTTGCGCTAATGATCGTAAATCTTATACACCTCACCCGGTTTTTCCCCTCAAGAAAGGAGGGACCAGTGAAGGGCGTGGCTTAGTAGAGAAATTGAGCTTTTTCGAAAATATTTCAGATGGTTGGAACTCCGATATTTTTTTAGAAATGGTCGCATCATTTCAAACTTAGTCTCAAAAGAGAGCTGGAAATATTTTGCGTGTTGGGGCGTTCTTAAAATTTCGATAGCACGATTTGCAGCTTTTTTACAGAGCGAAAGGTCCAACAGTACCTCGTTTTCGAAGAAATTCATTTTTTCTCGAATTTTAAAAAATCGAAGAATGGACGTATCAAAAAAGTAAAAACTAATATACACAGACATAGGCTTGAAAAATACTCAGAAAAAAAATTGACCCGAAAACTTCAAAGGAATATTGTAAAATAACCTTTAACTTTCCCCGTAGGTTAGCATTGGATCCGAAGCTTTCAGACTCTCAGTGAAGAGCACCCTTAAACATGCGAGTGTTGGTTGTCTTAGGTGAATATGTTCAGGGAGTCATTGGCAGTTTTTTGAAATTGAAGTTCCAAAAACTAAATTTCAATCGATTTTCATTTTTCATTAATTTTAGGGGACTCCCTTGCTGTAGTGTTCCAAGATTGAAGTTTTAAATAAGCTACCTTTGGCGACTTAAAACGAATCGATAAGGATCTAGTAATCCCTTTCCTCGACCTGATTAACGTGGGACCTGCAGATTCATTACTAAAAATAATTCCGAAACGTAACTGATTATTTCGTGTAACGCTTCGGGATTTCGTGGGTTTTCATCTATTTCCACGTAAAATCAATATCTTTGCAAAAAATTCGATTACGGCTCATCCAGATTGAATAAACTCCCAATGAGACCGAATAAGTCTCTGGATAGCTGCAGCTTTGTGAGGTTGTGATGGGAGTGCTTGGTGCTTGTATTGCCTTTTATTAAATGAGCAACCATGCGTTCGTGAAAAAAAGAAGTCCAATTGGCTTGATTGAAAGTCTCTCCTTTTTTCTTTTTCTTTTTTTGGATTTCTTTTCTCTCTTCTTTTCTCACTTTTTTGATCTTCAATAAAAAAATAATAAACAGTTCAATAGGAAAAGGATGGGTGCCCCCCTTCCCCCCCAAAAAAGAACTCGATTAAAACACACCATAAAAAGTTTCATGACACAGTCTGCGTCATTGAAATCCCCCCCCCCAATAGAGAGCTCGTATAGCGGGGAGAACATTCGTCCTCTCACTTCTAAAAATTAAAAATTCATGATTGATTGACAAAAAATGATTTCTTACAGCGTGGATTGCTATTTTTTTTTAAATTAAAAGTTCGAATAGAAAACTTTTTTAAGTCATTCCATAAAAATGGAACTTTGAATTTAAAGAGGGTCTAGAGATGTACATCTCTCCCGAGGGAGCTGGCGAACCCCTCCCTCCCCCCACCCAAACAACATGATAATCTCCCCAGAAGAGTGAGGGCCCTAAAAAGGAAAAAAAAAAAAAACTCCTTAAAACAACCCCTTCCTTTTCAATGGTACAGTCTGCACCATGCCCCCATCCCCCGATGGGTATCCCGATAGTGTCTACGGTCACCATGCGACCCAATTTTTGAGGCATTTAATCAGTACTTTTAAAATACAATAATATAGCCCTTATGTTTTCAAAAATAACTTCAGGGGCGCCACCCAACCTCCCATATTTCATTCGACCTCCCTGCGCCATCATTTTTTGCGCCCTAAAACCTATGCACATAAGGGTTTTTTTTCCCCCCGTTGATTCTGAACGCCTTCATTTTCTTTTTTCTTCTTTCTTTCTTTCTTTTTTTTTTTTTTTTTGCGACCTCAAGCCTGTGCGAGTTGGGTTTTTTTTCCCTGCACTCTCAAACCTCACCACCATCGCTTTTTTCGTGTCCTCGACCCTGTGCATCTTTTTTTTTTTTTTTTTGCCTCCGAAAATTTTCATTTTCATTTTGTTTTATTTGTGCCCTCCAAAACTTTCATTTTATTTTCTTAAAGATGAGCGCCTTCGGGTTTTTTTCCCCTCCTTTAAAACTGCGACTTCGCCCCCCCCCCTTTTTTTCGTACCCTGCACACCTGCACGAACTTTTTCTCTTTTTCACCTTTAAACTTGGGCTCATTTGGTTTTTCTTTTGCACATGCACCCTCAACCGTGTGCGGATTATCCCTCCCCTCCGCTCTTGAGCTTTTTTTTTTTTGGATAAAATTCTATTTATATTACATTATTTGTGTCCTCGAACGTGTACTCCTCTGTTTTTTTTTTTTTTTTGGCACTCTCAAGCCTGTGCGCCTTTGGGCAAACCTGTGCCTTTTCGGTTTTATTTCATTTTTTCTTTGTGCTATCTTTTTTTTTTTTTTTCTGTGCGCCTTTTGTGTCGTTGTCGCTTATTTTTTTGTTTGTTTGTTTTTGTTTTTGTCTTTTTTTTTTTTTTTGAAAAATATTTTAATTTTGTTTTATTATTTTATCTGTTTTTTTCATTAATTTATTTTTAGCGCCTTCGGGTTTTCTTATTTTTATTTTATTTTTGTTATTTATTTATTTTTTGTGCCTTCGGCTTTTTTTTCTTTTTTGTGCCTTCTGTTTCTTTTTTCTGAGCCTTCGGGGTTTTTTTTTTTCTGCGCCCTTTTTAAGTCAAGGTTGGCGCCCTCTTGAGGAGCCCAGTCCACCTTTGTTCACCTTCCCCCTCTTTTCTCTCCCCGAAATACAGTAGGGGAACATGGGGTAATGTGAAATAATAGAGGCTACTTACTTCAAAATGAACAAATTGAAAATTTGTTCTGAAAATTACGTTGCATAAAAAAAGAACAATATATTTTTTCATAAAACTTGCATTGAAGCATTATTTTTCATTTTTGACCAAATTTATACCTTCCAAAAAGGTGGAAAATTTTCATTTCTTTTTTTCATGGGGCAAAGAGAAAAATAAAAAAAAATTATAATGAAATGTTTTCTATTCGATTGTTAAAGATATTTTAATCAAACAAATGAGTTAATAAGAAAATGAATTAATAAATGAAAAGAAACTGGAAGAAACTGAAAAGAAAATGAAAAGAAACAATAAACGAATAAATTTATAAATAATAAGTAAATATGTGAAGAAAGTAAATGGATGAATAGATAAGGGAAAATTACTAAACGAACGAATGTAAATGAACTAATTAATAACTGAACACTGAAACTGAAAAGAAAATGAAAAGAAACAATAAACGAATAAATTTATAAATAATAAGTAAATATGTGAAGAAAGTAAATGGATGAATAGATAAGGGAATTACTAAACGAACGAATGTAAATGAACTAATTAATAACTGAACACTGAAACTGAAACTGAAAAGAAAATGAAAAGAAACAATAAACGAATAAATTTATAAATAATAAGTAAATATGTGAAGAAAGTAAATGGATGAATAGATAAGGGAATTACTAAACGAACGAATGTAAATGAACTAATTAATAACTGAACACTGAAACTGAAACTGAAAAGAAAATGAAAAGAAACAATAAACGAATAAATTTATAGATAATAAGTAAATATGTGAAGAAAGTAAATGGATGAATAGATAAGGGAATTACTAAACGAACGAATGTAAATGAACTAATTCATAACTGAACACGTAAGTGATATGATAGAAGATTGAATACGTAAATGAAATGAACTATTTTACTTCGCCCCACCCGCTTTGCCTCGCGTTCACTTGACTATCTGTACAAAGCATTTAAAATACAAATAAGCTTAATATTAATCTAATGCATACTGCATTGAATATTAACCGGTTTCAATTAAAGTTTCAAATGTTAAAAACAAGAACTTTCTGACTCAATAATGACAAAATTAGTTTTTGCCTCAAAACAAAATATCACAATATGAATGTCAATCTTTGAAAATTGCTTGTATATTCATATTCCTTGGTTTTCAGAGGTAATTTTTTCTAAAATGGAATAGACTACACGCGTTATAACATAGTTTAAGTACTACTAGGTAACTGGCTCTAAAAGGAGAGTAACTATTTCACTGTGCCTCGCTCTTTCACTTTGTCCCTCTCTTTCAATTTGCCCCACATTCCCCTACTATTAATTTTCACCTTATTTGATGTTAAAATAACGTCTGTTGTCGCCTAATTTTGTTTCATAATAGCAAAATTTACATTACGTTTAACATGTTGTTGTTTGGTACAGCGAGAACAAAAAAAAAAAAAGAATTTTCAAAATTAATTTGAATTCTGAAATTTTGAATTCAAATTATGTTTTTCGCAATCACGAGTTGCGACAGGGCCCTACTCATTGGGGGCTATTGTGAACGAGTCATCATTTGGCTGAGCTTCATTTCTTATTCTTAGTCATCAATTGTCTATAGATGACTTACCCTGAAGATAGAAATTACAGTGTTTCTGGTTATTGCGACGTACAATACTTTTAGATTTTGGTGCGGGGGGGGGGGGGGGCTGAAAGGCACTACCCGAAAATATCTTCTGACTATGGGCTTGACTTGCTAATCGTTACGTTGTTTGTCCGGAGCAATAAAAAAGCAAGGTTTGCGAAATTGCGATATGACTGAAGTCATAATTCTTATTATAATGATAATGTACAAGTAAATGAGAAGTATTTGCTTCGAAAATGAAAGGTGCAAACAAAATTTTTATTAAAAAGTGAATAAAAACTGCACCCTTACTAATTATTCTGTTTGTATGTTTTAGAAAGTAATAATTTCCCGCAAATGAAAAATAATCGAAAGTTGTTGACTTTTCTTTCTTTCTTAGAATGGGGTCGTTTCCAAAATTTAAAAAAAAAAAAAATCTGAAAGAACATGCTTATAAACATAGGATCTAACCATTTTTTAAATAATTTGTTTCAGTTTAATATTTTTAAAAAATTACTTAAATCGTTGCGCTTTCATTGTTTACATTTCTTGCCGATGACATCACAAATGATGAAATGCCATTCTATGTTGCCATTCACAGAGCAAAATATTTAATTCGCATCTTTACTCATGTGTATTGGCAACGATATGGTTGATAGGAAGCGTAGAGCGCAATTTTAATTCGCTTCTTGATTGTCATAACGTGGAAACGCGCAGGGCCGATCCTAGCAGGTGTGCAGAGTGTGCGCCGCACAAGGGCGGCCAAAGCAAGGGGCGGCCGCACGCCGCATCATATACTTCTTATAATTAAGCAAAATTCCTCAAGAATTTCTCACAAGATAACTTATAATAAGTAGAATACTGTCCAACCACGGATTGTATGGAATTTTCAAACTTCCAGATAAGACGAATCTCTGAATGAGGGGGAAAAGTAAAAATTTAATGCGCGTATTCCGCTCATTTGAATGAGACTCTGCGTCTGCAAAAGCTGACATCGGTAAAAAATAATAATTTCGTCCATTTCCGGCTGTAAAACGGATGTTTGTCTTTCCATACAATCCGTGGTCAGACAGTACATATGCTGATTTTTAAATGTTCAATTGTCAAAGTATGTGTCGATTTCCCGACAACATAGCATAGTTTAAGAAAAATAGAATGTTAGGGAACATTGTGTTGGTTTATTGTCTATTAATATCTACTCTTAACACACATGCTTCATTTGGTTGCAAAGTTTGTGACAGAACCGGTAATCAGGCATGGATACAGGGGAGGGGAAAGGTCCCCTTCTGAAGCATGAAATGATGCCGTCTAAAAGGAGCACCCAGGGCGGCCACTAATGTTCCCCCCCCCCCCCCCCAAGCTATTATAGACCTAAACAATGAAGACATATTTTATTTATTAAAAAAAGCTATACTGATTAGATACTCTCGCAAGCATTTCAAACAACAAACTATGTAACAAACTCTGTGTTTAACAATCGTGGATGCGTGGAGAGAAAGTGGAAAATTACGACTCCCTTGAGAGTAACATATATGAATGACGAACTAAAATGTTGTACTTTTCCCCCCTTTCGACAATTTTTCTGATTAAAATCTTGAATGAACTGCCCAGTTTCAGATCAGATAGGAGAACAATGCCCTTGCACCGGGAAGCAAATTTAAATGTAGCTTCAAAACGAAGATCCAAAAGGATGCCATGACCTCCTTGGCGAAACTAAAGAAGGCTTAAATTTGCGTTTCTAGGACTTTACTTTCGGAAAATTTCGCTGGTTGAACCATCGATCTTAAGGATCCAATTAAGTCTCTGATTCACCTCTTTCACCTTAACTTAATCAAACATAGCCTAAAAATGCTGACTCCAAAATCCAAAACGTGTTTTCAGACGATAGCCCTTCCTATCATCAAACGTCATATAAAATTGCTTTGGCATTTTTCGAAATTTTTGCAGTGGAGGACCCCGAAATCCATTCGCAAACATTACTACCAAAGGCAGTCTCAATTAGCGTCTTTAGAGAAGCCCTTAATTCCACCCTTTCTCACTTAACGTATTGAAAAACAAACTAAAATTGCGTTTTTCAAACATCAGTTTCAAGAACTTTTGGGGAAAGACCCCGGATCCCCCTTTTCTCCAACTCAATCACTATACCTGAAAATTTCATTTTTAAACGGTTCCGTGGAGCCACAGCTTCCTGCCTAAACTAGCCTGAAATTGACTTCAGGTTCAAAAACACAGTTCGTGAGGGCACACTGAACCCCCGCCCGCTCTTAGTCCCATCGTTATCAAACAATGCTTAAAATACGATTTTGTGATTTATATTTCTAAAGAATTCCGGAGGAGAACCGCAAGCTTGTGTAACTTTTCACGGCGCTAGGGCATATCCATCAATCGTCGAAGTGAGGTGGACAAAAGTTAATAGTTATATTTTTAGGATATTAATGTTGAAAAATATCCGAAAGATCCGTAGAAGCTTCCCAGTTTTGTTAACATCACCAAAGATAATATAAAATTGCGATTTTAGAAATATCAGCTTAAAAGCTCCAAAATCCTTCCTTCCCAAAAATAGCCTATAATGAATTTCAGTTCCGAAAAATATTTTGGTTCGTAATATTTTCACGTTCCCCTATTGTTTTCAAATCTAGCCAAAAACGGGTTTTTGAAAAAATAGTGCAGAGAAATTACCGGAGGATAGCGCCAGATCCCCTACCGTCACCAAAGACGGCCTAAATTTGCGTTTTAAACTTATAGTATTTCGAAATCTTTCGATGGGAGATAATTGAATCTACCTCCCTCTTGCAACGTCAATAAAGGTAACCCAAAATTGCGGGTTTAAAATTTCAGTTTCGGAGATTTTTCGGGAAAAACGCCGATCCTTCCAAAGCTACGGTCTTAAAAAATAGCTTCAATTTGATTTCAATTTTGAAAGAATTTTAGGAAAGAACTGCAACATTACTTTCACCTTAAGTCTCGAAAAAGTTCCTAAAATTGCAATATTCAACGTCAATTTCGAAAATTTCTCCATGCACCTTGAATATGCTAGACTCTCTTGTCCTTGCAACCAAACACAACTAAAGATTAACTAAAAATATTTTTCATACGCCAATTTCGATAATTTTCTTGGAGCAATCCTCCTCCCCTGAACCCCTGACACTCCCCCCCCCCACGCTTCCCCTTCCTCCATCCCTTCTCTGATGTCACCGAAGAAAGACTATAAAATGCGTTTTTACGACTAGTAAACTTTGGTATCTATTACTTTCTTCAAAGATATAAATTGACATAAGGAGTTACTTACTATAAAAAATTTCTGCCTTTTTATAAGATCATTCTTCTGTCCCCCCCCCCTTTTTTTTAATTCTAACTTAGCATAGAAATTTAAAGAAAGATTTATATGGACGTTAAAGATTAGTCAAAATATGCAAATTACTCTTGAGGGGCGGCACATTAGATCTTTGCACACGGGCGGCCGACACCCTAGGATCGGCCCTGGAAACGCGATACAAAATGCGCCAAAGAGCATCATTTGTGACGTCATCAAGACCACGCCTTGTTTGCAAAATCGAACGTTTTAAAAAAATTAATAAAAAAATAACTATTGGGAAAATGAAAGAAATTTCTGGGTCCATGTTATTATTATTATTATTTTATTTATTTATTTATTTTTTTGCTTATTCTATCAATTTCAGTGACTAGAAGTACAACTTTTTACTGAAGGAAACAACCCCATTTGTTATTTGTTTGTTTGTCAACAATCGAATTTGCTTCCTTTCTTCTTCTTCTTCCTTTTTTATCTTTTCAAATTTGTGAGAGACGATAGTTTTTCACCACCACGATGTGAAAAATAAAAATAGTGAAAATATAAATTTTTTTTCCACTTATTTTCTTTTATTATTATTCTTTCTTTGTTCTTTTATATACTATACAGGAGAGACGCAAAAGGAAGTGAAATAGAACGAGGGGAAATAAAAACGTGTAAGGGTAAGGTTTTTGAAAGCTGTTGATGTACATTTTCTGTTAAATGAACGTATTTTTATTATCATAATCGTATTTCACTTGAAATATGTAATAGCAAACAAGACTGAGTCGGAATTAAATCTTGACGCAACTTTGACAGTTGATCATGAATGAAATCAATTTGTAGCATTTTCTCCTGCTCGTACGTTCTTCGTCTGAAGTACGGAATACTTAGGACCACTGGTAACACAGAGGAACGAAAACATCTGCACACACATATTGAATTGCCATAAGCGATTCTTTCTTTTCCTGTGCAGCGGCAGACACAAATATTCCCTCTCCCCCTACGGAAATAAAGTGAACTCCATAGATTTTCCCTACCTAGTGAAGAGGAGAAACGGCTAGCTTTTAACTGCAGTGCTTTTTAACATTAGGATTTCTGCCGTGCTAAGCACAAAAGTGGTATCTGCATTTTTTGTCAAAAGTGAGTTATTGTCACCAAAAGGGTCTTTGTCACATATTTTATCCAAATACAATGTTTTATGGTCATTTGTCGATGAGAAGCATTTCTTAAAAAACCCTAAAAAAATTTCATCTGAATGAAATACATGAGGCCACACAACTTTAAACGGGAATTTCTCATTTTGAGCTCACCACTTTTGCGCTTTAGCACGGCAGATTTGTCCTGCACCTAGACGTTTGTAATATATAACAACCTCTGAGTGAGTTAAACGTCTATTATCCGTTAATTGGAAAGGCGTTACATAGGAGACGATGCGGTTATTAATTTATTGCCGCAAAAACAGATACAGATACAGATAGGAATTTATATGAGCTCTTTTACCCTGTATGAGGGAAAGTCAAGAAGGAGTTGATTTGAAATGGTGTGAGGGGGGGGATGGAGTAGAAGAAAAAAAAGGAATCTTTTCAGGGCCCCACTATATACATATTTACAGGGATTACATAATTGAAATGACAGGAGAATTGAATAATCTGGAATATGATACGAACTGAGTATATACAAGTATTTACATGGAATGTACAAGTGGAATGAAAACTGATAGGCCTAGTCCTATCAGTGCCGAGAATGAAAAGAAGCTTAGGCAAAACCAAAGCAAACAAGAATCATCAACAGATGAACATAGCATTCGACGGCATATTTTTGCCGCCAGAATTAAATGTGAAGAAGATTTGATCGAAGATCAGTGGGTTATCGTGATTACCAAGTTTGGTGAAGAAGTTTGTGGTGGTGTCAACAATATAGTTTTTGATGTAGGATATTCCCGACTCCTTATGCAGGGTTATATAGTTACAAATACTTATACATCTCTAAAATATTTAAAAACTGGTAGATTAGTATTAATTTTCCATATCAAATGGCTAATTCCCCGTTTTCTATTCTATATTCGTGTGAGATCTGTTGCACTCTTCTATCCGACCCAGGAAACGAATTTCTGGCGGCAGTGCAATTCCGCGAAAAGTGGTCCTGTTCCAGGACCATTTTGTTCCTCTTTATTTGGTCCGAGTCGAGTACTATTCGAACTTTCGTGTGACCGCTTAAATTGTAAAAAAAAAATTAAAAAAAAAAAAAAAATAGAAATTATTTATTCGGTAAAAAAAAAAAAAAAAAAAATTAGAATCCACCCCCCCCCCCCTCCCCAGTTATGTTGGGGCGAACTTTCCCCCCCCCAGGGATGAATTATCGATTGATTTTTAAAAAATGATCACTTTCGTGGGGGGGGGGGCTGATTTTACAGAGTATACATTTGATTGTAGCAGAACCCCCGCCCCCCCCCCCTAGTTATTCTGGGTCTATTCGACAAAAAAAAAATTTGAATTGAGATTAGAAATTTTGAAATATTTCTCAAAATAAAAAGAAACAATTCAGCTTCCATACATCTGCTTCTACCATTGTGTGCTCATTATGAAAAGAAGGAAGGGGAAAATAGGCGCCTGTGATGATTTCTTCTTGCTGTTTCGAGGGCAGTTTCGGCAGTGATTAACTTATAGCCAACACAGTGAAGTCGTTATAGGTGTCGGTTTTATTTTTTTCGGGGCATGCTGTACCGCATTCTTTAACTGAAAACGTTAAATGATTCTTTTTTTAAAAAAATATTTTGATATTTTTACATTTTGAGTGTTTTAAAGGGTAATTTTAAGTGTAGCCAGCCACCAGATGACAGATAGAATGTTTTGATAGAAACTTTATTTCAAGGAATAAAGCAAGTTTCAAAGATTTGAAAACATTGAAAACTGAAATTCCGTGATTTATATTTTTCCGAGTTCTTAGCAGGAGTGGATTTATATCATCGAGATAGCAGGAAATTTTTTATCGAATTAGGTAGACACTATAACAACCAATACGTTGAAGGAAAATAAATCTATATGAATTACCAAATTATTTTATAAATTCATTTAACGCATCGGATTATCGCATTAAAATTTCCAAGTAAAAAAAAAAAATCGTTATTGCAATTTTTATTTGAAATCACTTTTATTTGTGAAATAAACTCATAATTACTAGGGGAGGGGGATATTTATTTTCTTTGCAATAAAAACAATTAAATGTACACTCTGTAAAATTCCCCCTACGACAGTTATTTATTTTTTATTTATTCAATCGATAATTCACCCCTAGGGGGCACCACGTCGTAAAACCGTGCGCCGCGTAGCGCGTAGCAAACCCCCCCCCCCCATATAGGTATGGGGGATTTGCTACGAGTTTTTTTTTTTTTTTTTTCTAACGAATAAACATTCAAATTTCGTTTTTTTGCAATCTAAGCGGTCATGATAAAGTTCGAATAGTACTCGACTCAGACCAAACAAAGAGGAACAAAAAAATTTTTTTTGACAAATTGATCCATAGTTACTGGGGGGGGGGGAGGATTTTTTTTTTTTTTTTTGCAATTAAAACAATTAAATGTATACTCTGTAAAATCTTCCCACAACAGTTGTTTTTTTTTTTTTTTAAATTTTTTTTTAATTAATCGATAATTTACACCTGGAGGGCACCACGTTGTAAAACCGCTCACCGGGTAGCACCCCCCCACACACATAGGTGGGGAGGGGGGATTTGCTACGCGTTTTTTTTTTAACGAGTAAACATTCAAACTTTTTTTTTTTTTTTTTTTTGAGCAATCACGATTGCTTATTGCTTTTATTTCACTGTTTTTGGCGTCCTTTGATTTTATTTTCCCACCGCCACCCTAAGCACCATCACCGTCGACCGGCTCCTCACGATGCTGCTCCTATAGCGGAAGCCGTCTCCAGGTTGCATCCATATCCTACACACACGCGCATACATACACAACTACACACACACACACGCACAAACACAACTACACACTCACGCACACATACACACACATACACAAACACACACACCTACACACAAACACATACACACACACACAAAAACATATACACAACTACCCACACATTCATGCCTGCACACAGACACAAACACATATGCCTACACACACATACACATACCCCCCCACACACACACATTCATACACACAACTACCCACACACTCATGCCAGCAGACAGACACAAACAC
This sequence comes from Uloborus diversus, assembly GCF_026930045.1. Taxonomy (NCBI): domain Eukaryota; kingdom Metazoa; phylum Arthropoda; class Arachnida; order Araneae; family Uloboridae; genus Uloborus; species Uloborus diversus. Next base: position 16,819,975 of record NC_072739.1, read on the forward strand.
ACATGCCTACACACATACCCCTACATACAAACACACATACACCCACACACAAACACACACGCCTACATACACACACTCGTGATTGCGAAAAACATAATTTGAATTCAAGATGTCAAAATTCAAATTATTATTTTTTTTTTTTTTTTTGCAACTTAAGCGGTCATGCTAAAGTTTAGAATAGTACTCGACTCGAAAAACAAAAAACAAAAAAAAATTTTTTTGACAAATTGACCCATAGTTACTGGGGGGGATTTTTTTTGTCAATCAAAATAATGAAACTAATACAACTATAACTAGTTGTTCAGCGTATCAAGAATCTTTATCTTTTCTTAAATTGCCACAAACTTTCGCTTCTTGTTTCCATCTTCAAACTTTAGATGAAACAGCGTGCTTAAGTGCCACAATATGTCATCACCTTTCATATTTAGAATAAGTAAATGACACTAATAAAGCTATATGTTTACTGTACGGTGTGTGGGAACTTGCGCAGTCAGTGATGCTGAAAGAATGACAGTACATTCACGAAGTCAATAACAAAGTCGAAACTTATCATCACGGTTTCTTTCAAATATTTTCGCGTTGAGATCGAGAAATTCGCTTTAGCTCTAAAATTCGTTGCTCCTGAAAAACTCGCGTTATAGCCATTTCGCGTAAGTCGGATCGCGTTGTGGCAGGAGTCGACTGTATTATATAATTTTTATCCATTTAACTCATCTCGTTAAAACGTTTCTTTCTTTTTTTTTTTTTTTGACCTTTCTTCCACCCACGCAACCTTGTGACCCAAAATTAGTGGGGGGGATTAGAGCCAAAGTTTTTTAATTACATTTTTGAAATTATTTTAACCGGCCACCTGCCATAAAAGAGATAAATCCCGTTTTGGGGTGTCAACACTCTTAGTCTATAAATAAGGATTCAGGGTATATTCAGTAAATTACCGCCCATTAGCCAGAACTAAAGCAGAAATACGTGAAATACACCGCCCGCTCAGACATTTCCAGCCGAGGACTGCAGTTTCGTGCTTATTAGCACTCATCAGCCCGGCATAGGAATGGAAATAGATAACCTCTTAAGGAAGCCAAGAGTGCGAAACAAACTGGTAGCTAATTCCTTGGCTGGAAATGAGTGAGCTGGCGTAAAGAGTCAAGGCTTTAAGTTGAACGCCTATCATCAGTTCATTAGAGAAAGGCGTTACACGAGAGATAGTATAACCCACAGAGTGAAACAGTTTAAGAGGCCAGTAAAAAATACTTATACATCTCTAAAATATTTAAAAACTGGTAGATTAGTATTAATTTTCCCTATCAAATGGCTAATTCCCGTTTTCTATTCTATATTCGTGTACTCTTCTTTCCGGCTCATTAGACAAACTTCTTGTGGCAGGGCAATTCCGCAAAAAGTGGTCCTGACACAAAAATTTTTTTTTCACCTAAAGCCCTGGTTTCCTAAAGCAAAGGCGCCAGTCTTCGGCGTCGCTCTTCGCCGAGGAGAAAACTTGATTCTTCTGCGCATGCGCACCCGAGCTAAATCGACGTGGTGCATATATTCTTCCAATGGGGAATAGATCATGGGATTTCAGGTCCCTTTATCTTGTCTCATTTTTAATTTTACAGTTAAGTCAATTTAAAGTTAAGAAACTTTTAAATTGTATCATCACGGTCGCAAGTTAAGCTTGCGCCATCTAGTGAACTGCTTCAGAAAAGTTTTAATTGTTATTAGGTGTTTAACTATTGGGATAATTTAGTATTTAAATTTAAAATTTAAATAATTTCGAATTATGAGGGGGGGGGGGCAAGCCAATTGGTGAGAAATTCATCATACATTATTTGTAAATATACAGGCGAACCAAAAATACTTTTAATTTTCTACTACGTGCAAAGCCGTGCGGGTGCCACTAGTAAATAGATAAAATAAGTGGAAATTTTCGATTTTATGATTTATTTTTAATTAGTTACAAATACTTATACATCTCTAAAATATTTAAAAACTGGTAGATTAGTATTAATTTTCCATATTAAATGGTTAATTCCCCGTTTTCTATTCTATATTCGTTTAAAATCTGTTGCACTCTTCTATCCGACCCAGGAAACGAATTTCTGGCCGCAGTGCAATTCCGGGAAAAGTGGTCCTGCTCCAGGACCATTTTGTTCCTCTTTATTTGGTCCGAGTCGAGTACTATTCGAACTTTCGTGTGATTGTAAAAAAAAAAAAAAAGAAAAAAAAAAAAAAAAAGAAATTATTTATTCGGTAAAAAAAAAAAATAACAACTTAGAATCCAAACCCCCCCCCCCCCAGTTATGTTGGGGCGAACTTGCCCCCCCCCCAGGGATGAATAATCGATTGATTTTTAAAAAATGATCACTTTCGTGGGGGGGGGCTGATTTTACAGAGCATACATTTGATTGTAGCAGAACCCCCGCCCCCCCCCTAGTTATTCTGGGTCTATTCGACAAAAAAAAATTTGAATTGAGATTAGAAATTTTGAAATATTTCTCAAAATAAAAGGAAACAATTCAGCTTCCATACATCTGCTTCTACCATTGTGTGCTCATCATGAAAAGAAGGAAGAGGAAAATAGACGCCTGTGATGATTTCTTCTTGCTATTTCGAGGGCAGTTTCGGCAGTGATTAACTTATAGCCAACACAGTGAAGTAGTTATAGGTGTTGGTTTTATATTTTTCGGGGCACGCTGTACCGCATCCTTTAACTGAAAACGTTAAATGATTCTTTTTTTAAAAATATTTTTTGATGTTTTTACATTTTGAGTGTTTTAAAGGGTAATTTTAAGTGTAGCCAGCCACCAGATGACAGATAGAATGCTTTGATAGAAACTTTATTTCAAGGTATAAAGCAAGTTTCAAAGATTTGAAAACATTGAAAACTGAAATTCCGTGATTTATATTTTTCCCGAGTTCTTAGCAGGAGTGGATTTATATCATCGAGATAGCAGGAAATTACGTTGAAGGAAAATAAATCTATATGAATTACCAAATTATTTTATAAATTCATTTAACGCATCGGATTATCGTATTAAAATTTCCAAGTAAAAAAAAATCGTTATTGCAATTTTTATTTGAAATCACTTTTATTTGTGAAATAAACTCATAATTACTAGGGGAGGGGGATATTTATTTTCTTTGCAATAAAAACAATTAAATGTACACTCTGTAAAATTCCCCCTACGACAGTTATTTATTTTTTATTTATTCAATCGATAATTCACCCCTAGGGGGCACCACGTCGTAAAACCGTGCGCCGCGTAGCGCGTAGCAACCCCCCCCCCCCATATAGGTATGGGGGATTTGCTACGAGTTTTTTTTTTTTTTTTTTTTAACGAATAAACATTCAAATTTCGTTTTTTTGCAATCTAAGCGGTCATGATAAAGTTCGAATAGTACTCGACTCAGACCAAACAAAGAGGAACAAAAAAATTTTTTTTGACAAATTGATCCATAGTTACTGGGGGGGGAGGATTTTTTTTTTTTTTTGCAATTAAAACAATTAAATATATACTCTGTAAAATCTTCCCACAACAGTTGTTTTTTTTTTTTTTGAATTTTTTTTTAATTAATCGATAATTTACACCTGGAGGGCACCACGTTGTAAAACCGCTCACCGGGTAGCACCCCCCCCCACACACATAGGTGGGGAGGGGGGATTTGCTACGCGTTTTTTTTTAACGAGTAAACATTCAAACTTTTTTTTTTTTTTTTTTTTTGAGCAATCACGATTGCTTATTGCTTTTATTTCACTGTTTTTGGCGTCCTTTGATTTTATTTTCCCACCGCCACCCTAAGCACCATCACCGTCGACCGGCTCCTCACGATGCTGCTCCTATAGCGGAAGCCGTCTCCAGGTTGCATCCATATCCTACACACACGCGCATACATACACAACTACACACACACACACGCACAAACACAACTACACACTCACGCACACATACACACACATACACAAACACACACACCTACACACAAACACATACACACACACACAAAAACATATACACAACTACCCACACATTCATGCCTGCACACAGACACAAACACATATGCCTACACACACATACACATACCCCCCCCACACACACACATTCATACACACAACTACCCACACACTCATGCCAGCAGACAGACACAAACACACATGCCTACACACATACCCCTACATACAAACACACATACACCCACACACAAACACACACGCCTACATACACACACTCGTGATTGCGAAAAACATAATTTGAATTCAAGATGTCAAAATTCAAATTATTATTATTTTTTTTTTTTTTTTGCAACTTAAGCGGTCATGCTAAAGTTTAGAATAGTACTCGACTCGAAAAACAAAAAACAAAAAAAAATTTTTTTGACAAATTGACCCATAGTTACTGGGGGGGGGGGATTTTTTTTGTCAATCAAAATAATGAAACTAATACAACTATAACTAGTTGTTCAGCGTATCAAGAATCTTTATCTTTTCTTAAATTGCCACAAACTTTCGCTTCTTGTTTCCATCTTCAAACTTTAGATGAAACAGCGTGCTTAAGTGCCACAATATGTCATCACCTTTCATATTTAGAATAAGTAAATGACACTAATAAAGCTATATGTTTACTGTACGGTGTGTGGGAACTTGCGCAGTCAGTGATGCTGAAAGAATGACAGTACATTCACGAAGTCAATAACAAAGTCGAAACTTATCATCACGGTTTCTTTCAAATATTTTCGCGTTGAGATCGAGAAATTCGCTTTAGCTCTAAAATTCGTTGCTCCTGAAAAACTCGCGTTATAGCCATTTCGCGTAAGTCGGATCGCGTTGTGGCAGGAGTCGACTGTATTATATAATTTTTATCCATTTAACTCATCTCGTTAAAACGTTTCTTTCTTTTTTTTTTTTTGACCTTTCTTCCACCCACGCAACCTTGTGACCCAAAATTAGTGGGGGGGATTAGAGCCAAAGTTTTTTAATTACATTTTTGAAATTATTTTAACCGGCCACCTGCCATAAAAGAGATAAATCGCGTTTTGGGGGTGTCAACACTCTTAGTCTATAAATAAGGATTCAGGGTATATTCAGTAAATTACCGCCCATTAGCCAGGACTAAAGCAGAAATACGTGAAATACACCGCCCGCTCAGACATTTCCAGCCGAGGACTGCAGTTTCGTGCTTATTAGCACTCATCAGCCCGGCATAGCCTAGCCTAGCCTTGTAATATTTAACAGGCGGAGGGGGAGAACCCCCTTTTACCTGAAGTGAAGTAGAAGATGAGTAGAGAATTGTGCCGAAGCACACCTAATGAAAAAGAAAGGGGGGGGGAGGAGAAGCTCATGGCCGCGCTGGGGCTGCGAGGCCGCTTACAAGGGCTTCGATCGTCCTTTGCTGGGCTTGGAGTTGATTGAGGATCTGGAAAAGGAGCGACATCATGGGGTCTTGTCCTGGGGTGGGCCGTTGCTGAAGGGCAACCGGTCTCGGGATGAAGTCCGTCGTTTTCTTGGGAGCAGCTCTGGAGTTTCTACTGGTCCAGGCGTTGTCCTGTTGAGTCGGAAATGTCCGTGGGGGGGACGGCTGTCGGGGCTTGGGACGTGCAGGGCAGATGGGAGCGTTGGCTGTATGGGCTCCACCGCAGAGGGCGCAGCAGGCGGGCGTGGATTTGTCTTTGCTGCATTCAAAGGAACGATGCTCCTGGGCGCATTTTAAACATCGGGGGGCGCGAAAACACTTTGAGGCGGTATGTCTGAAACGCTGGCATCGGAAGCACTGTACAGGGGTGGCCTTGGGCTTGAGTCGCTCGACCGTGATTCGCAGGTGTCCTATGTTGCTGATGGCAAAAACATCTTCAGCAGTATCATCCTTGATCAGCACGGCAAGGAAGAGTGGTAGGGGTCTTTTGTCCGGGCCGGTCTGCATCCTTATGACCTTGGTGACATTGAAGCCGTAGCCTTTCAGGTCTTGGAGGATGTCATCGGTGGGGTAGTTCAGGGGCAGCCCCCGGATGACGGCTTTCAGCGGTCTTTTGCTGGCTTGAACTCGGCTATGAAACTGATGCCTGTGGTCTTGGAGATAACTCTCGATGAGATCAACGTCATCTGCCAGCGAGGGGAAGATGTGTAGGTCTTCGCCTGACAGTTTACCTTGGATTTTCCCCGCACACGTCTTGGAGAGGATGTCCAGGAGCTGGGTGGGATCTGGAGGATTCGCTACGGTGATGGGTGGAGGGGGTCGAGTCTTCGGTTTGATGGTGGAGGACTTGTCGATTATCGGGACGTCAACCAAACTAGGAGCGGACGTTTCATGTGTCATAGACTCCACATCTGCTGGGGCAAGAGGGGAGAACTTGTTGCTGGTAGGGATCGTCACCTCATCTGATTTGGGTGGGGTCTGCTTGGCTGGACTTGCCCTTTTTACTCTCTTGAATTTTGATGGGCTGGTAACCTCGTCGTCGGTGTCGCTGCACGACGATATTTCCATGTTCTGGAGCAGACTTTCAAGTTTGTTATGGTTAAGTTGATAGAGACGAGTGATGTTCATAGAAATTTGCATTTCTTCCTTTGACAAGTTGTCACCGTCCGTCTTGTGGAGTTCCATTTGCATTTTTGTAAGATAGTTGTTGATTCCTTTGATCGTAGGTAGGTCCGTTGCCTCTTCTATTTTTGCACGGGTAGCCTTGAAGTCGTACTCGTAGCGGCTGAGTGTTTTCTTGAATGCCGGGGAGATCCCATTTGTCGAAACATCGCTGCGAGCCTTCCGGGAGGAGGAGATCGTAGAAGCGGTTGAAGCAGGAGAAGACGAAGCGCTGGCCTGGGGGACGGTTTCGATGACGGGGGAAACCCCGCCGGCCCTGAGAAGGGCCTCTACGCCGTTATCCCCGGGGGCGCTCGACTTCTTCCGTGAGTTGTGCTTTGACATAGCACCACGGAGCAGGGAGAAAGAAACACGTCTAACTGGTTCGGACGCTCAGCTCGAGAAGTGAATGAAGAATGCGAATGACCAAAAAAGAGAATGATTCTGCCCGGCATAGGAATGGAAATAGATAACCTCTTAAGGAAGCCAAGAGTGCGAAACAAACTGGTAGCTAATTCCTTGGCTGGAAATGAGTGAGCTGGCGTAAAGAGTCAAGGCTTTAAGTTGAACGCCTATCATCAGTTCATTAGAGAAAGGCGTTACACGAGAGATAGTATAACCCACAGAGTGAAACAGTTTAAGAGGCCAGTAAAAAAATACTTATACATCTCTAAAATATTTAAAAACTGGTAGATTAGTATTAATTTTCCCTATCAAATGGCTAATTCCCGTTTTCTATTCTATATTCGTGTACTCTTCTTTCCGGCTCATTAGACAAACTTCTTGTGGTAGGGCAATTCCGCAAAAAGTGGTCCTGACACAAAAATTTTTTTTTCACCTAAAGCCCTGGTTTCCTAAAGCAAAGGCGCCAGTCTTCGGCGTCGCTCTTCGCCGAGGAGAAAACTTGATTCTTCTGCGCATGCGCACCCGAGCTAAATCGACGTGGTGCATATATTCTTCCAATGGGGAATAGATCATGGGATTTCAGGTCCCTTTATCTTGTCTCATTTTTAATTTTACAGTTAAGTCAATTTAAAGTTAAGAAACTTTTAAATTGTATCATCACGGTCGCAAGTTAAGCTTGCGCCATCTAGTGAACTGCTTCAGAAAAGTTTTAATTGTTATTAGGTGTTTAACTATTGGGATAATTTAGTACTTAAATTTAAAATTTAAATAATTTCGAATTATGATGCATCTCATTTAGTACAAAATTCAAGTTCTCTGATTGGGAGAATGCAATGAACAGGGGAGCGCTCTCATTGGCTGTCTGCAAAGCCGGTTGGCCTCTTTTCAGGGCTTTGTTGTTAATTTTTAAATTTATTGATTTTTAGTTGAAAAAAATCGGTAATTAATGATTTATTTATTACTGATGGTAATTATAGAGAAAGGTCGGGTCACCATTGCAAAAATTTAGTATGGTAGTGTTAGTGTTTCTGTGATATTAGAACTTGGAGTGATATTCATTTTTCCAAGTTCTTGTATTAGTGTTTTGATAGTGGTTGTAAGAGTTTGTAGAAGAGGATTTTCTGAAATGTTTGGGACTTTATTTGTATATTCAGTTTGAGGAATTTCTAAGGTCTTGGGAATAGTGTTTTCATTTTTAGTTTTTAGATTTTTCTTAAATCTGATTTTTTCAATAATTGCCAGTCTAGCTGGACAATTTGAATAATTTGCAGTGTGTTGAGCACCTAATGCATTTGGGGGTTATTTTTGTATTGCTTTTGCTGCAATGTGATGTTTTATGTTCCCCAGCGCATACTAAGCACTCTGGGGGACGATTACATCCGAATGAAGAGTGATTATATTGCTGGCAGTTCCAGCATTGTTTGACATTGTTAATTGTTTTCAATTTTTCTGTGGAGATTGAAATTTCTCCCAAATTTTTAATGTTCCAAATATTTTTATTTGAGCTGTTTTCATTTAGGTGAATTAGGAACAGTGGCAGTTTTCTCTTTTCTGGTCCTTTATGTAGTTGTGATAGATGTAAGATTGAAAAATTTTTTTCTTCAAGTTTTTCTTTTATCCAGTCAAGGTCGGCATTAATTGGGAGGCCTCGTAGGATAACTTTCATGATTTTTTCAGTTTTTAGTCTTACAGTGTGGTGTGACATTTTGTTTTCTGTGAGAAAATTTTTAAGTTTATGGTATGCTTCAATATTAGGTGCATAGCATAATAGTTTGTCATTTTTAATTTTCCCAGTAATGGTTTCGTTTGCAATGTTTGAGAAATTTTTTAGTTTTTCTTCTATATTTTTTATGTCATCCACCCAAATAGGCGGGATTTGTGTTCTTTTTTGCTTTCCAGAATCCTAGAGTGAGCATGTTTCATTATCAGGAGTTACATTTTCTGATGTGTTTGAGTCAAGTTCATTCTTATCATGAATTGTTATGCATGATTCATTATCATCAGAATCTGTGTTTGATTTTACCCCTTCCAAATTGTTTTGGACTCCGGGGATGTCATTAATTTGGGGGTTTTTGTCATTTGTACTATTTGAATTGTTTAGTTCAGTTAAAACTGTGTAATGATTTTTTCCTTCATTTTTGACATTTAGAGTCAATGTTTCATCATTTGTATTAGTTTTGGTATTCAGAACCGTTTCTTTTACCTTTTGAGCTTTTTGCTTTTTATTTTTCTTTTTTTTACTGCCGTTGGCAGAATTTTTTGCTTCAGAATTTTCCTGCGGTTTGCAGTTAGTGTTTGGGATATTGCCCTTTTCACTTCAGGGGGTTTATCAATTTGTAATTTGAGCAAATCAATTTTATTTTTGAGTTTTTCGACTTCTGCGAATTTACTTTCATTGATTTTTTCCATGAGGAAATCGTATTCATCTTTACGCCTTCTTTCGGCGGCATTTAGCTTATTTTGCAATTTACCGTTAAGTAAGAGCTGTTCGTCAAGGTTACTTTGTAATTTTAACATAATAGTATTTAGTTTATTGTACCTAATCAGAGATGCATCATATCTGATTGTTTGTAAGTCATAAAGTATTTCTTTATCAGCATCATTAAGTTTATTGAAGGAAGAATTGTCAAAATATGCAGTAATTGAATCATTGGTAAAACTAATTATTTCTTCATAATTAGCATTTTCAGTATTATCATATAATTCAAACTTAATTAAATTAATCTTAGTTAAGTAATCTTTAATGAGACAAGAATCATTAAAGGAACCAGAACTCACCTCCGTACAAGGCCCCAAAATTGGAACGCTCGGCGGGAGATTCGTTGTCAGACTCATTTTTTCCAGCCGTGCAAACGGCGTTGTCGTAAGTAGTTGGAGCGGGTATTTTTGACATCCTTCCTCCCACGTGGTGCTTCGCCACGTCGGAATCAACTTGACTTTGATTTCAGCGTCAAGCGTGAGATCTACGCCGGTGTAATCCAATCAAAATGTCGCTAGATTTTTTCCCAGAAGAAACATTTATTGAGATGGTTTAGCTGAATCCTGTGCTATATAACGTATCGAAGAAAGGATACAATGACCAACTAGCAAAAGAAAATTGCTGGAAAGCAATTTCAGAATCGATAAATGTTCCAGGTAATTTTAAAAGTTAATAATTATTAAAAAAAATACTGTTTTCATGTCTAAGAAAATGAACTAACTTCATTATTCTGTAAACGATGCATATAATTTGATTTTCCCAGCCTCTAAATAAGAATATGTGATCAGGCGATGGGCGCGGTTAATGCGACCTAGGAAACAGTGCTAAATATAGAAACAAACCTTTATTTTTGACAAAAAAATCTGCTCTTTTCAATTCCAGCATCCATTTTGAGATTAAAATATTTTCATATCAGATTTTAGCCTCATTTGATAACATTTAGGCGAAGTGAAAAAAAAAAAAATCATTCTTATTGAAATAAGTGTAAGTGCCATTTTTTACTTAATCATCAAATTCTTTTGAGCATTAAAGGACCTCTATGACACATTTGGCAAAGATCATATTGAATTTGAATAAGGAAAACGCCCGTGGAGGATGAAAGCCCCCCTATGTGAGTTCCTGAGCACCAAAGAACTTCTGCGAGCAATTTGGGAAAGATTCGACATAAACTGGATTTTTATAAGGCTGCACGGGGTTACACACGAAACGATAAAAGAAGAAGAAGAAAAAAATTGCTATTGTACGAAATTTAGTTTTTTTTTTTTTCTTTTTCTTTTCGTGGCATACTTACCTAGTATACTTAGACACATGCACATGTAATACTGTTCATTTATCTTTGAAAGCTTCACAGGAAATTAAAACATAATATGAAGAATGTTTATTTTCAGATTTTCTGAGTCACACACGCAGCGCTGCATTTAAAATTTCATAAAAAATTTAGGATTGTCCTATGAAAAAAAAAACTGCCACCTAAAAGCTCTTACATATCTTCTGTTACTCTAATAGAAACTATTAAGAAATGTTTAAAGAATATCATATTGTTATTTGCTAAGAAATGGTGTTAAAAAGTCACACACGTACTGTTGCACTTCAAATTTTATAAAAAAAATTTAGAATTGTCCTATGAAAAAAAAAATGCCACCTAAAAACTCTTACATGGCTTATGTTACTTCAAATGAAACTATTAAGAAACATTTAAAAAACTAGGGGGCTCCGCCCCCTGCCCGCTGCCGCTCAGCAACCCCCAAAGATTGATTCGCAGTCTTATTTGATTCGCAAAGATTTAAATCGTCAAGTTGAGTTAGATCTGGTGTAAAAAAAGCCGCTCTTTCCAGTGGTGTGAAAAATAAAACTGTGGGACAATTCCTTCACTTTTTACTGATAGATTTAATGAAGAAAGCAGTGACTAAATTTTAGCTAAGCCTAAAAAAGTTCGAGCTGAAAACACAAATAACTCCCGCCGTGCTTAAGTTAGAGTATTGAAATGAATTGCGTAGAACGCGGAAAATTCTACCCTTTCCAACGATATAATATTAATATGTGCAAGTAATTTCTCACCCCATTAATATGCAATAATAGGCAATTTACATGAAATTTGAGCTTAAAAAATTAATTACAAAAAATCTAATTCGAGTTTTAAAAAACAAAACCCTAGTGCAAACCACCAAGGTTCGAAGTGATTTTTTACTAAATTTGAAGGCTGTAGGTGCTATGGGGTCTTATGGACGCAGGCCCGGCACAGACTTCCTTCCAGAATTTCTTTGAAACCTTACTTTTATTTACTACTAGCAGTACCCGCACGGCGATGCCCGTGCTAAAAAAAATAATGGAAGTCCGTTGAATAAAAAACATTGGCGCCCCCTACCCTCTGATGTGAAATGATCATTTTTCTTTGTATAAAATGCGTACACACCTTTTCAAAAAAAAAAACTGTTAAAGTTTCTTTGGAATTTAAAACTTTTCGTCAAATTATTAAATTTGATTTACAGTTGCTTTAAAACTCTGTTTAGCGAGTAAAGCGGTTTTTAGTGCAATTTAAAATATTTCGCCAAATAAAAAAAAAAGACAACAAATAATGTCTTTCAAGTGTAAAAATAATACCGCAACTCTATTGTTTACCGCCAAATTCGCCTAGCAACCACGCTATCATAATCCATCCATCTAACGGGGGGGGGGGGGGGGGGGGGGGGACATCCCGTGGAACATTCAAAAATCATCGTCAGAAAAAAAGAAGAAAGTATCGTACATTTCACTCGGATAAAAACAAATCAAAAGTTTCTTTTCTTTCAAAACAAATCGCCAAAACAATGAATTTCATTTACGGTTGTAATAAAGCTGAATGTCCCTCTGTCAGGATCTCTGTGACGCGCATTGCGCCTAGACCATTCGGCCGATTTTCATGAAATTTGGCACAACGTTAGTTTGTAGCATGGGGGTGTGCACCTCGAAGCGATTTTTCGAAAATTCGATGTGGTTCTTTTTCTATTCCAATTTTAAGAACAAAACTATCATAAGATGGACGAGTAAATTACGAAATTATCATAACGTGGAATCGTAACATGGGCACAAGCCAATTGGCGAGATACGAAATTATTATAACGTGGAACCGTAACATGGGTACAAGCCAATTGGCGAGAAAATTCACCATTATTCCTAAATATACGGGTTAACCAAAAGACCTTTTAATTTTTCTATTACGGGCAAAGCCGTGCGGGTACCACTAGTGCAAAATAAGGAAAAAAACATTGGATTTAAAAAGCGTAACCGTGGAAACGCGAAAATAAAATGGTTGACAACCTGAATCAAAAGGACATTTTTCGAAATTGATTTAAAAACGCTTCTAACTTTTTTTCCTTTGAAGATGAAAGCTAAGTTTTTCGACCACAGGTCGAGAGAGATCTGGAGTAAAAAATGTCGCTTTTTCCAATAATGCCAAAAAGAAAACTGTGGGACAATTCCTTCACTTTTTATTGATAGATTTAATGAAGAATGTAGTGTCAAAATTTCAGCTAAGCCTAAAAAGGTTCGAGATAAAAACGGAAAATTACTCCCGCCGTAATTAAGTTATAGCATTGAAACAAATTGTTTACAACGCAGAAAATTCTACCCTTTTCAACGATATATAATATTAATATGTGCAAGTAATTTTTCACTCCCATATTCGGGAATTTATGTAAAATTTGGTACTAAATTGGAATTAAAAAAAAACTAATTATCGGACTTTTTTGAATTATAGCCTATGTTACTCAGTAAGAAAGCACCTTTCAAACAATGAAGGAATTTTTCAAATAGGTGCAGTGGTTCCGGAGATTACCTCGAACATATAAACACACAAAAATTCGTCCTCTCTCTTGATAATACTAGTATAGATTAGTATCACATCATACACAAAAAATTTTTGTCGAAAAACAGTCAGTCTAAATTTCGACTTTTTAGTAAATATTTCTTTACACCAAAAAGGTTTTACTTAATGATAGTGAATTTAATAACGATTTCAGTGATGTATGTAAGATTCGTAATTTTATTATTTTGAAAAACGAAATATAGTCTTACGTAAGGGGGGAGAGGTTTAAAAAATCTTACGTACCCTTACATGGGGGAGGGGGGTTCAAAAATTGACAAAATCATCCTTACGTAATTATTGAATGGCTCCTAACGCAACCCAAGACCCGTGAACAGATTTCGTCCTTCCCGTGGAAACATAGACTAATAAAAAGAGTAGACCGAGCTATGGCAACCCTTTTGCTGCTCATAAACAAAACCATGTGACTGGTGGATATCCTAGCAACAGCGGGCGTTGATCGTAGCAGACGATCAACGCGAGCAAGAAATAAAATAAATAGAATTGATGAAACACGGAAGAATGATCTTTTATGGAGTCTGATTTGTAAATTTGTTATTCTAAGTTGTAAATATGTTGTTAATATAGTGAGTTTTTCGTTTAGATAGTATTGTGCATTTTCTTTATTCAATTTTAATAACTCTCTAAGCAATTAAAGATGCAAGCGCCCAAAAGAATCGGCAAACGGTAAGATTTTTACCTACAATTTCAATTTAAGATACAGATTAGTACATTTTTGAGTTAACGCAAAACGTTTACGCCATTACGTTTACGCCAACGCTGATGTTCCGAATGAAATTAAAGTTACTGAAAACTGCGATCAAAAACTAATGACTAATGTCAAAATAATGCATAACTTAAAGAAAAACAGTTCAATCATCTCTGCACCTGGGAAAAAAAATTATAATAAAAACACATTACGTTTTAAAATACATGCCGAGTGCCAAACTATAGATAATCCTGCCGGCTGGCAACCATGCCGCCAAAGTTTTCGCCGAGCCTTCCACCAGTCACATGATGTATCCATGAACCAAACCAATTTTTTCATCAGCAAGAATGGGGAAGCTCGGTCTACTCTTATTATTAGTCTATGCGTGGAAAGCTTACAAACTGAACTAGTATGTTGTGGCCATTACGAAACTTTCTTCTATATTTTTCTTTTTTTTTCTGATCCCTCCCCATGCTTGACGAGGAAGCAATATTCCCAATAAAAACAAAGTTACACATGCAAAAACTTGACGACCATCCCAATGTCTGAATTATTGCAAAAGGAAAGCAAAGAGCGAAAATTGAAAGTTATTTTAAAAGCCTTGCTTGAATTAATTACAAATATTTTATTTGTTAACAAACGCAAGATGGCAGTTAAAAATTTTAAATCATCGCGATTTTCTGGTTATTTTCCAACAGTTAAAATCACTCGAAATACGCAGACGACAATCTATTACAATTTATCTTTCTTATTGCTGCATTTATAAAGCTATTTTTATTCACACAAAAAAAGCCCCCCCATGGAGCAATTGGCGCCAAAATTGAACCAACGCCTGTTTACATATGGATTGACATTTATTCCAAATTTCATCCAGAAGGTAGCATTACTTCTTGAGATACGGAACTCACAATAAAAAATAAAAAAAAGAACGTTCGATTGCGCCACCCCCTTTTCAGCTATTGACACCAAAATAGAGTCAGCACTTGTACCTTCTAGGGGCTACTTGTCGATAAATTTTTCTTTGATTCCGTTCATTATTTCTGAGATACAGCAGTCACAATTGACGACAAAAAACGTTCTATAGCTCAACCCCCGTTTGAGTTATTGACACCAAAATTGAATCAGCACCTGTTCCTGTTAATGGCAACATATGAAACAATTTTGTTTGATTCCGCCAGTTACTTCCTAAGGAGTAGCAAGCACGCGTAACTCAAAAAGCATCCCATTGCTCCACCCCCCTTGGAGGAATTCGCGCCAAAAACCAATGGGCACAAGTTCACATAGGGGCACATATGTGTACCAAATTTCTTTCGATTTCATGCGGTAGTTTTTGCTGTAGAGCGGCCACAAAAAACTGCTCACACACAGACATGACACACACACACACAGACAGACAGACATTTTCAAAAAATAGTCTCAGAACGTTCAAATCCGTCAAAATTCGAAAATTTGCACGAATCCAATACTTTCTTCTATATATTAGACATAGAAGAAAGTAAAAAACGTTTTTTTTTTTTTTTTCAACTGAGTAAAACGGCGAATGATTATGCATAAATCATTTTATCATTCTTAGTATCCAAAGATTATTTTTTACTCTTTAGCTCATATTTTGCTATAAAAGCGTGTTTTTCTTTTTAGATTTTTTAAAACTATTACTTTATTCCCCCTTACCTTTCATTTAATATTGCTTTGTAGTGTAAACAATACCATACTAGGATTGACTTTCTGTCTTTGTAGGGCTTTGACTTCTCCACTTCCTCCATTCTGCCCCTTGTTGGTGGGAAAACACCTAAAAAAAATATTTGATGGTTCTAATGACGTTTCAACTTTGACTACCAGTTTTTGAATTTTTTTGCAAAGTATAACTATTAGCTACCGCAATCCTTAATTGGTTTTGAATCAAACTGATTTCGTGTGTTACGCCTGTCTGTCTGTCTGTATGTATGGATAGGCAGCAGAAAATCAAATACTTTTCCCCATTTCCGCTTCTATTCCTGATAGATGGCGCGACAGATTGCGGAATATTATACAACCATCCGCAGGTTTTAGCAAGGAAACGTGGGTTTTATGCATTGCACTCAGATTGCTGGGATGGTAGAAGGCATTCGTAGCAAGTAGCAACTATAGATACAGAAAATCCAATTTTTGGGCGTTAATCAACCTCAATATTTTCCACGTTGATTTAGGGCAAAAAACATGATTATGTAAGATTGTTTTCAGATGATATTATTGCTGTAAAACCTTGTATGTTATCAGTAGAGAACAAGTCATTTTGAAATCGAGTTAGAACTAAAAATGCGCTTGCTAAACTGGTTTCTATTTTTGGAAAGGAATTGAAATTGTTTGTTTGTGTCAAAAACAATAATACGTTAGCAACCTTTGATAACGTGAAAAGTTTTATAAATAATATGACTTTTTTACCCCCCGACAGACAAAGGAAGTGGTTTATAAATTTGACGTGCAGAGCCTGATTACCGCAGGGGCACAGGTCCTCCTTTGATTTCAGGGGGCCCAAATTCTCCTTAATTTATCATGCTAATTAAAACTAATTAATGATTTCACGCAGAATCTAGAGTATAATGATATAATTGATATTTTTACCACGCAAGAATCGAAATATTTTACACCTTCATTATACAGAATAAGTGGGAATAGGGGGAGGGAGAGAGCTCAAAATGAATTTCATGCCCAGTGTCATCAAAAATTTTAATCGGACCCTGGGGGGGGGGGGGCGAATTATAAATGCGCCCCATTTGCAATCTCAGAATGATCTGGCTCTGTTGACGTGTCTGTGTATCTGTGTGCATGTGTATCTGTCTATATGTATGTCTGTCCGTGGCGCTCTAACGCCTAAACGAGTGGACCGATTTTGAAAAAAAAAAAAATAAATAAGTTCCCCAGTACTCCCCTGAGAACCTAAAGATTTTCACCCAGCCCATGAAGATTGGCTACTACATTGTTCGTGTGGAAAAGCTAAGAAACCGCCGAGTACCGACCCAATTCTTTCGATGCCAACGGTGGTGCCACACATCCTACACCTGTCATGTGCAGGAAAGGTGTGTGCTCTGCGCTGAGAATCATCGTCTGGCCAACTGCCCAAACAGAGGGAAGCCTGCTGTCTGCGCAAATTGCAAGTCCAACCTTATCGCCAGTTCCACAGAGTGTCCCCTGCGACCCCCTGAGCCGACGAAAGCTCCCATGACAAGACCCGGCCGATTCTGCTCTCAAAGGACCCCCGCGCCCTCCGGACGAGGACATTACTGTGCGCCTGCGGAATGCCCTCCGGGCGTTCGAGGCCGCACTCTCGTGAGCTCGCTCACACCCTTTCATTCCCCCTCTTTTCGTCCCCTCTTTCTCTCTTCTCGGGTGCCACCCTGTGCACCCTTCACTTTTCTTTTCAGCTCCGCTTCGCGGAGACGGCGATGTACATCCAGCAATACCAACGCTGTCTGATGAAACATGCTATAATCAACCAAGCGCCCAGGCCGTAGGCCTAACTCAACACCTGATCTGGACGACCCGATGGCTTACAACAACATTTTCCAACACTACGCCTACAGTCATGAGAAAGTCTTGGAGGAAATTAAGTCCTGCCCGCAGATTCCAGTCATCCAAACCATCAACCAGACAATCCATAGAATTTTCATGGATATAATCAACTACAGGGCTAACCCGGACGAAATAAGGGAAATCCTTCGACTGTACCAAAGCCACTACACATCTTGCAAAAAGGAAGCTGAACTCCGCTCTAATGTCATAGAAGAGTACCTCCGACTAAAGACCGAGAACACCCAACTTACGAAGGAACTGGCAGCTAAAACAACTTATGCAAGTATTTCAGCATCAAACAAGCTACCTCAGAAAACTAAGCCCAAATGCCCAGCCATCACCCTCGCTAAGATTGCCAACCCGAGTACGGCTATTAAGGACTTGACTGAAGCCACCAAAGTAAAAATCGACGCTTCCATCCGAGGAAAAGAAATCCGAATCCAGCCCGAGACGCAACAAGATTAAGGAATTCGTGGAAATCAACAAGGTGGAATATTGGACAAGACGACCTATCGAGGAAAAACCTATTAAGAAAGTCATCAGAGGCCTCCCCGAGGACTTCACTACCGAGGAAATAATCCGGGAATTAGACGATCAAGGATTTGCCATTGAGAAGATTATCCAGTTCACCAGGAAGGATAAATCTCCACTCCCCCTCTACATGGTCATCGCCCTCGACACCCAAGAGAACGAAGGCCTTTCTTCAATCCGGAATATTGGACATTTCAGAATTCGTATGGAGAAACTCAAGAAAAAAGAAACTGACGTCACGCAATGTTATAACTGCCAAGGTTTCGCCCACTCGGCTCACGGATGCAAGAAGACACCAGCCTGCAGATTCTGCGCTGCTCCTCACGACTCAAGAGAATGCACTCAGAAGGAAAAGCTCCAGCGCATAAACTATGAAGGAAATCACTCATCCTCCGATTGGAACTGCCCCCGAAGACCTGAGATCCGGCCTTCTGCCCCCTCCCCCCTCCCCCACCCCAAGATTCCTGAATACCGACATCAGACAACGGACTCGTACTCCTGCAACTTATAAGACGGACTACCGTACTAGGATGAAGGACCTAATAGATGGATTCATCACCAGCCTGAAGGAACTCGGTTCCAGCCTCCCGCCACCTTAGCTCACCGCCTGGTGCTGCTTTTTTCGGCGTTTCACCACCTGTTCCCCTTCCTCTTTTTCCCTGCTTTCTTCCTTGCCCTCTATTTTTTGTTTTATTTCAGATCGCCACTTCACGTCGATTCATCGATTTCATCCTTCACACAGAGTAAAAGGGCTTTGGTCTGGCTCAATTCATTTACTATCTGTATCTGCTCAGTCACTCCTATGCCGGGCTGATGAGTGGTAACATGCACGAAACTGCAGTCCTCGGCTAGAATTGACTGAGTTGGCAATGAAAAACTAGTCGACTCGTGCGTCATTCCGCACTGTGCTTCGAATCGTTTCATGTGGCATTCTATTCTTTGAAAATTTCAAAGGAAGGTCATTATGTAGAAGAAAGTAAACGGATGTTGGCAAAAAAGAAGGCATTTAATTTGAAGACATCAGTATTAAAGTAGTAAAAATCTGATCATCGCTCACTTTTGGTTGTACGTATGTCACAGCACCAAACCATTTCCCCTCTTCCTTCGCGGCATGGCGGTCCCGCCCTGAGAAGGGCTTCTACACCAGTGGTTCCCAACCTTTTTTCCATTGCGAACCCCTTTCAAATTCTTAAAGAAGTTGGAAAACCCCTTGTGCAATAAAGCAACAAATAACAAGCAAAAAAAAACCTTACACGCAATAAAGAACGCAACTCTACAAAATATGAAACTACAAATTAAAATAACTGCTGGAAAATGAACGCAAGACATATTTAACTAAGAACAAATGCAATGCTTTTCCCTCCTCCTTTTCTTTTTCCTTTTTTTTTTTTTTTTTTTGAGCGTCCTTCAATTAAAAAAAAAAAGCAAACAAAAACAAACAAAAAACTTCTAATGGGAAGTTAGGAATAAATGAGCTCAAAGTTTGGCTAGGGAAATAAAAAATTTTAGTATGTCCTCTTCAGACAGACAGCTAGTTTTTTTACGTTTCGTGGGACGTTGGCCCCCCTTCAGGACGTGCCCCCCCTCCCTCACTACGGGTACGTAGATCTAAGCTTGGACAAACGAATCAAAGATAATCAAAAAGAAAAAACTACTTGAACTAAAGGTTTCTTATCAAACAAGCATTTTGAAATTCCGCAATGGGGCGGTTTCCTTCAGTCAAAAATACTACTTTTAGTCATTGAAATGAATAGAATGAGCAAAAAAAAAAAAAAAAAAAACATAGACCCAGAAAATACTTTTATTTTCCCAACAGTTTTTTTTTTAAATGTCTGATTTCCAAACAAGGCGTGGTCTTGATGACGCCACAAATGATGCACTTTGCCGCATCTTTCTACTACGTTTCCACGTTATGATAATCAAGCAGCGAATTAAATATTACGCTCTACGCTTGCTATCAACCATATCGTTGCCAATATACGTGAGTAAAGATGCGGATTAAATATTTTGCACTGTGAACGGCAAACCTGAATGGCATTTCCTCATTTGTGATGTCATCGGCAGAAGCCGTAAACAATGAAAGTGCTCCGATTTAAGTACTTTTTTTTTTTTAAATATTAAACGTAAACAAATTTATCAAAAAATGGTCAGATCTTATGTCTTTAAGCATGTTCTTTCATAAAAGAAAATACTTTAAAAATTTTGGAAACGACTCCATCGCAGCAGAGATTGCAGTATTGTTTTCGCGAACCGTAGGTTGGGAAACGATTCGTCCGCCTGGGAGGTCATTCCAAACGTTTTCTATTTTCGAGTTCGAGACGTTACGCCAGAGCCGATCACGTGACGAGAAATCTCGCAATTCATTTTTCGATGTGGCGACGAGTCCAAGTTCCAGCCACGATGGGGCGCGGGGGGGAGGGGAGGAGGCACGTGATTTCTTCCAACCAATGGTCTTTCAGCGCAGATACTTTTTGTTTTGCTCCATCCGTGCAAGATAAGGCGCGAGTTTTGACGATTGGCACGCTAATGGCTCATACTTCAAAGAATACGTTTTACGTTACAAAGAATCACATCGAAATAATTTTAGATTTTCTAGAAGCAAATCCAGAATTCATAAAAATAAATTCACCGAACGTTTTACAAAATAGTACACAAAGGAAAAATGAGCCGAGGGCTCCGGTGCAAAAAACATAGTCGAATGGCAAAAGGTAAGTCATATTTTATGCATATTTCAATATTACAGTGTCTAAAACAAAAATCGAAGAAGGGAAAAAAGCCAATACATACATAAGAAAAAAACTAACCGTTCATTTTGTTGATCTACAATATAAAACCATCTATATCAGTAAAAACATCTTGTATGAAATATATTTTTCCCGAGAAACTAGAATCAAAATAATGATAATAATAATAACTTTAGAAAAAATGATATCAAAAAAAAAAAAAAATCCTAACTGTCATAAACGCAGACGAAGAAATATAAATAGTCCGTAATCGTGGATTGAATATTATGTTGTTGTCTTGTCGAATGAAGTGCAGAGTGCGAAAGGTTTAACTGCATCCAAAAAGTCTTGATGAAAAAATCTGCTAATTCAAATTGAATATAAAACACTAAAATGCAGGGGGGTGGGGCTAGGTTTTGGCGCTTATTGCGCAATTGAAATGTTTAGGGGATGGTGGTTGTGTTTTGAGGGGTATTTGTTTATTGGGGATGGGGCTCTTGCTTTTGTAGGGGGAGTCTTCGTGATATTTGGGGGGAGGGGCACCCCTGCAAAATGTAAAAAGTTTGTTGGGCTAATTGAGCTTTTGAGGATGAGAGCAGTCATAACAGAGTATACAATCTTCAATCTTAGGATTGGTTATGTAAAAACCAACCCTCCCCCCGCTCAGATGTAACTTGTAATTATAGCAGCAATCTCAGTATCAAAGACATATTCCACAGTTTTTTTTTTTTTTTTCTCTTTTCCTTTAAAATTATAATTTAATAAGCATATGCTTAAATAAAAAGTTTTATTTCTTCATTTTTCCTGTTTTCAAATTCCATTTCTTCTAGGTATTGTTTTCCAAGACCCAATCTTAAGATATCTTCAAAACAGTACTTTTCTAGATTGCCCTTTTCAAAACAAGCAACTTGCAACTATGATTACATAATTTCATCTTTATCTTAAAAATTAAAAAGTCAAAACAGCAATCTTGGTTATAAGAGCAGTTTAAAATAAATAAACACTCTGTTTCTGTAAATTTATATTGAAAAATATTCGTAAAGGGAGTAAGATTTTTTAATCATTGTTTCACTTCAGCTGATAAAAAACTTTAAGCGTTCAACCCAAAGGAAATATTCTAAATTGAAGAAGAAATGAAAAAAGGAGCAATCGGGGCGAAAAGGGAGAATCAAATTTTGGAAACAATTCCCCAGAAATTTCCAAGCTTTGTACTTTTTTGTAATTAGTTAATCGATATCAAATTTCAATAAAGAAAAATAAATTTTCTTACAAATTGAAATCAATTGAAATTCAATAATGACAATAGGTAACGAATAAAGAATTTAGGGGGAAAGGGGGTAGGATTTTACAGCAAAAGAAGACAGAAAAAAATTACCTTCGTCAGTGGTGTACCTAGCATGGGTGACAGACGGGGCGGTAATTTGTGATGTCGCCCCCCCCCCTAAACGCAAAAAAAGGGGGATCGTATGTTCGGAGTAAAATTGAAATTCATACAACTTTCAGAAACAAATAGTATTGTTGTGAAAAAACTAAATTTTAAGTGGGATAATGTACAAAAGACAAATAAAAATTACGAACGCTTTTTATATAATTTGCCCTATACGCCTTTGTGCAGGCCGTCAAGCGGTCAAAACCAATAAAGGGGAGTAGGAAATTCATAGCCCCTTAATTTTTTTTCAAATGCATTATTTCTTGAAAATGGAAGTCCCGATCCCCCCCCCCCCCCCCCCAACGTATTTCCTAAGTGATGGATTTGGTTAAAAGAAAATGAAATCCATGGAAATAAACAACTTTAGCCGAGAATGCATTTTTATTCATAAACTGACATCTTTTACATTGAAAAAGGAGCTCTTAATGTCTCCAAAACACGTGTCTGCAATTTAATTCGGATATTTGTGCATTATAATGTTGTGAAAGTGGGTCTAAGTCTTTTAAGCATTGAAAACTTGTTGCAAAGCGAGAAATCTTGCATATATACCTATTTTATGTTTGCAGTTATAACTCTCGCCCCCCCCCCTCTCTGCCCCCCTGCACAACTTTTTGGGATGGCCACATCCTAATTCGTTTTCTTTATACCAATACCTTTTAGAAAAACCAACTCCCGTAGTTTTATTACGAAAATTTCACCGAAAACCTCTTTGCCCCTCCCCCCTCCCCTCCTTCCCTGCAAAATGTTCGGGGTTCGCTACATTCTAATTTGCCCGCTTGCCAACACCTTTCAGAAAAACTAACTCCCGTTTTAGTGTCACAAAAATTGAACGGAAAACCACTTGCCCCTTAGTGCAGTCATGACCCCCCCCCCTTTTCCCGGCACCATTTTCAGGGTTGGCAATATCCTAATTCGTTTTTCTCGTCCTTTTCAGGAAAACCAACTGCCGTAATTTTATCACAAAAATTCCACTAAAAACCATTTGCCCCCCCCCCCCCCTCTGCACCATGTTCGGTGTTCGCAACATTCAAATTAGTTTTTCTGAAATGTATTGGCAAGCGGAAAACTAACTCCCGTTTTTGCGACACGAAAATGGAACGGAAAACTACTCCCCCCCATACAGTTATGCCCCCCCCTTGCCCCCTGCACCATTTTCGACGTCGCCAAAATCCTAATTCGTTATGCTCCTGCCAATAAATACCTGTCAGAAAACTTACTCTCGCAATTGTATCACAAATTGAATAGAAAACCACTTGCCTCCCCCCCCCAACCGCTTCTTGAACCATTTTCAAGATTGGCATCATCCAAATTCGTTTTCCTCGATCCAATACCTTTCAGAAAAACAAACTCCCATAATTGTATAACAAAAATCGCATAATCTCACTTGCCTCAGGGCAGTCGAGATTTCGCTCGCAAGTTAAGGCGCGAAAAGTCAATTTTTCATTTTCCCCTTCTTTTGGCGATTAGAATTCGAAATTGCGAGATTTATACTGCGAGACTGCGATTTTCCTTATTGCGCCATCTAGTGAGACGATCAGAACTAATCTCGCTAGGTGAATTTCGAGCTTGGAATAAGCACCTTGGAGACACTCCGAAGCACGTCCGTCGAAATCGAACGCACACGCTGGAGGTGTTTGGCGGCCGGAGCTGCTCTGACCTCCGGCAATCGCCGGATTTTATTGTTATACATAACTTCACTATTTAAAAAACTGGCAATCATTATAAAAGTGTTTCCAAACAACTTTTTACGGTGTTATATCTTTACGAGCCGCAAGCAATAAAGTTGCGATACAGAGGTGGATCCCCGGATCCAGAAATATTTGTTAGGGGGGGGGGGGCAAGTTTAAATGGTCGGCGTTATATCTCCTACGTAAAAAAAACTTCTCTTAAAAAGGTGTGCCCATCCCCTCAAGGGTTATGGTTCCCCCCTCCCCCCCCAATGAGACGAAAACCTTTTCAGGAGATTCATATAGATTATGCGATACTAATTAAAAATAAGACAAGCCATGAATAGTACGATTCTTTAATTAGTTTTTACACTATTCATTCCTTGTAAAAAAAAGTGAAAAAAAAAAAAAAAAAGCATATCGTAATGGTTTTTTACCTTCCAAAAGCAACTGAAATAAGATCTTTTCCATTGACCACGCGATTTCCAATATAAAATATCGAATTGGAAAACATTACGTAAGAATGGGTTTGACACCTCCCTCCCCCCAAAGTAAGGGTATGTAGAGATTTTTGTTACCCCCCTCTCCCTTAGGACCCTCACGCTCAAATCTGGCATCATACTTATTTCTTTTTTTTTTTTTTTTTTTTTCTATTTTCAGCGTTTTTGACAGAGTTAGTTAATTTAAGTTTCATAATCTTTCAAAAATAAATTCCCCATTGCGACACGACCAAAATTTCTACTTGAACTATATAAATTCGTTATAACTTTTAGTCATAAAGATGTCCAAAAAGAAAGAGAATTACCGGTTTCCATTTCAATAGTGAATTGGATCCCTTAAAATAGGGATAAGAGGGTTACCGTTGATAAAACTTAGGGGTGCGACATCGATATCAATGCTTTGGAAACATCGATGTTTTTAAGATCGATGCTTTGGGTTCGATGTTTTTTCAATGTTGATGTTTTAGTATTTTAATTGAAATTTATCATTTCTCCCAGAGATTCAGGAATAGTTTTTTAAAAACTTCTTCTACAATAGCTAAATGCAATATTTGCATGAAATCCCTGAAATCACCGACCACACTAAGAAATATTTGTTAGAGATTATCATATATATCAATCTGTAGTGTAGTATATTCAAAAATGTATGTTAAACATTCATAAAAAGATCGATGAATGAAAACACCGATATTTTCTGGTCGATGTATCAATACCATCGATGTTTTAGTTTTGAACATCGATTTTTGAAACGTCGATGTTTTGCTGTCGATGTCGCCCCTCTACTTCAGAGATGCGAAAGTAAACGCCATGGAATAACTCCCCCTGAACATTGTCAATGCTAATACGGTCGATTGAAAATATATACGATCAACTCTGACAAAAAAAATCACACCAGAAAGCAATTTCTGCTTGCGATGAAACAGCTGTTAAAAAGGCATCGAGTAGTTAGATAACACAACTAGGATTGGCACCTTTGAGAGGTGTTTTTTTTTATTTTTTTCTTATGGTTTTTCGTCATCTTGAGACAGGCTGCTATGGTTCTTAACCCACTTACAGATTGCCGAAACACGGCCTGTTTGATAACATTAGCCACTGGTATGGGATACGCAGTGGACAACACGTTGTCTATCAGACTACCCGCCGCCGAACCCAGAGACAAAGCGATGCATATATATAGCTTTGCCAAAACACAAGACTTTATAAACTGGTAGCTAAAGTACCGTTTTCGACAAGAAAATTTATTTTCGTTTAAAAAAGGAAATAAAAAAGAGTGAACGTCGGCAAGTTATATAATTTTGAAAAATTAATGCATGCGTCCCTTTTTCACTGTCAAATACGTTCGCGCAGTGCGTTCCGCAGCAACTGTTGAGCATTGAAGGCTTAAAAATTTATACGCATCACAAAGAACACTTCCAGTCAATTTCGCAGCAGAGTGTACCTTCGGGAGAAAGGGGGGTGGGAGGGTCTCATGCATGCATATAAACTATTGCAGAGTTTTCCAAACTGTGTAATGGGTAAGTGTGTAACTGTGTAAAAGTATAGTGCCCCTTGTAGGCACGTAAAACGTAGAAAAGTTGGGCTAAATTAAATTCTCAACATTCAAAATTTCAAGCAAAGGCTGAAATAGATCAAATGCTATTCGCCACTCCATTACCTTGCGGTGATTAACAATACTAAGAAAAAAGGTAAAACATTCCATTTCACGTGTTTTCTTTGGGGTAAATTATAGGCTTCAGACACAATTTATGGTGTAATGTAATTTCAGAAAAATAGAAAAGAAACTTTCCCACAATTACGATGAAAAAATACTGCCATTCACCAAGCGTCAAAGCAAGTTTAAGTTACGGCATTTGTTTGTTTTACCTTTTTCATCCGCCATTAGACAGTGGCTGCAGCGCCCCTATAGTTTATTGGAATTGCGAATAGTTTGCAGTCGAATAACTATGGAGCACCACTGTTTTATAAATTTGTTGCATAATGTGCTAATTGAATTGAAAATTTAATTTTACTTCCACAACTCAAAATAGCAATGCAAGAAATAAAAACAAGACAAGGGTTCTGAAAAATATACAGAAAACAATAAATAAATAAATTTAAAGGAAAAAAAAGCGTGAAAATATATTAGGAAAAAATAGATTTAACTATATCAAATCATTTTCTTTATTTATTTTTATTTATTTATTTATTTTTTGCGCTCGCCGGGGGAGGAGGGTCTGCGAAGTCGTAATTTTTCCGGAGGGGATCCGCGAAGGTCTGAAGTTTGGGGACCTCTGAACTAAGGGGGAAAAGTTAATACCAAGGACTCGGCGCATGGACACTCATTGCAAAGTTTCAACGGGGGGGGGGGGGGGGGGCTCAGACATTTTCCGCATGAGATAAATAAATACCTTTGTGCTGAAAAATAAAGTAAGAAATAACCATGTCATAAAGCACAAATTTCAGATTACTGCAGAAACGTGTTTCGGATTTACAAGGAACGCCTTTTTCGATGCAAAAAATAATGAGCTTAGGGATGAAAAGACACAAAGCTTTTGTCGGATGTCTTTTATTTTCCCCGTGGTTTAGCACAGTGGTTCCCAACCTTTTTCACGTCGCGACCCCCTAAACATTCCCCATATATATATATATATATATATATATATATATATATATATATATATATATATATATATATATATATATATATATTTAGGCCCCGGGAATACTGGGCACAATATGCTCGGCGCCCAATATGCGGCGCCCAATCAGCGGCGCCCAATCTTCCTAGACTGCGGGAAGAAGGAGTTGGTGTTATTACTAGTATTATGAGCAATCGAATTATGAGAATTGCGTTATATAAGCGGAGAAAGAGAAGAGATGTTCAGGGACTTAGATGAACGGTCCAAGCTCGGGGACTTGCCTTTAAAATTTCTCGAATTCCCAAAAATGCAGTTTTAAACGATTTTTAACGATAGGGGTGGGGGAAATGGATAAGGTTGCTCTCTAATTTTTCAAAGATGAAAATGATATGTTCTAAATAAGCTCAGTTGTAGACTATCTTTGTTGAAATTTAGGGAAGATAAACGGTTCGGGTGACCTTTACCGGAAATTTTTTGACTTTGAGGTTCTAAAAACGCAATTATAGGCCATCTTAGTAAACATTAGAAAAAAAGTTAGGATTCGGAGCCGCCCCCTCCCCCAGGAGTTTTTTCGGAATTAATGTTCCAAAAACAAAATTCTAGACGAGTTTTAAGGATGTGTGCGGGAGAGAGGATCTCGAGTACTCATGTTCGTAGATCCTCACCCGGATCCTTTTTTTTTTTTTTAATTTAAGCCCAAAAAACGAAATTTTACATAATCTTTAATTATGTGAAGAAGAACAGTAGGCACTCCCCTTGATTTTTTTTCGAAATTAAATTCACAAAAAACCATTACTTGTCCTTTTTTTTTTAAGGAAATTCGAGGACGGGAAGGGGTTCGGAGCACTTCCCCGGAATATTTCCAAAATTTAGTTTTAAAAACGCAACTGCAGGGCACCTTTCAGGACAAGAGTTGGGGCTTAGAGAATCTCTCACAGAAATTGTTCGAAATTGAAGTTCCAAAAACGAAATTTTATACGACTTTGGAGAATGTTAGAGGGGACATTCGGGTAGACATTCGGGACTCTGTCTCGTATATTTGTAGAGATTGAAGACCCTAAACCGAAGCTTATGATAATATCAGAGGATGTTCTGAGATCAGGTACTCAGGCATGAGAGGGGGAAGGGGTTGCTGTAGCCCCATAGCCCTTCTCCTGGATTCGCCATTGCGCTCAAGTATTGATGCTAATCTTAAATGATGCTATTTCTCCCCTATGTATTTTAATATTTCGACTATGCAATGATGTATTTATAGGGATAATGTCGCGACCCGCTAAGAAATGCTTGGCAACCCACATGTTGGGAACTCCTGGTTTAGCAGGATATTTTCCCCCAAGGAAACCGATTTCAGTACAGATCAGAATTATTAAAATTTGACATTTTTAATAACATATTCATAAATGACTGTGGAAGAAATGATTTTACATTTTTGAAAAGAAAAAGTACTAAAAGCAAGGAAGTTCTAATTTCTAAGGAGAGAGGCTTGAGCATCCACTCCCATGGACTCAGGAGGAAATATGGCCCTCCTTATTCTGCTACAATGGTTCCTTCTAAAAACATGCTTGCAAACGTATTTTTAATTTTGTGCTCTTTAAGCTCAAAAAAAAAAAAAAAGTTGAGAAATTCTCTTTTTACATGTAAAAAGAGGATGTCCATTTTACCAAAGAAAGAAGTTTTTACAGATTATCCTTCGCCGCTATACCCGGCAAGTAGACGAACTTTTGTTTCGTCTCATGAATTACGGGTAAAAACTCCGCATATGCTCCAGAAGGAAGCAGGAGGGGAAAAAATCCACATTTTCCGGTAAATAGCTGGAATGCGGTCAAAACCAGGTTATTTGCGGGGTCGAAAGTGTCCATATAAACGCGGCTAATGCGTTGTACATATTTTATGTCATTTCAACTTGAGAAAGGAGCGAAGTTTGCAGTCCTCTTTTGCTTAGCTTCATGTGTACAATAAACCAAAACAAAACACACATGGCTAAGAGAGAAAAAAAAATCTAAAATGTCTAAGTGAGTTAGCAAAAAAATGTTGCTAAATTGAATCCCGCCAATCAAAATAACTAAACAAGATTTTTTTCTAGAAAAAAATCCTATTTTCGTTCCTAATACTTTTCTATTCTCACTTGTGTGAGTCTTTTTCTCCGTGACCAAGGAAGTAGCCAAGGTGTGGACTCTTGGGGCCCGCGCCCCTCCTCCTTTCCGATAGGTCACTTTCCTCTTTTATCAGCGTAAGCAACTTCTCAAAAGCAAAAGTCTCCCAAAAAACTCATTTCACAAAAAACGGTGCATTTTCCATAAATATTTCCTCTAAACAACAGATTCACCGCGTTCAACTCAGTCCGGAACACGAGAACGTCCGGGAGGGGAAGAAAGGAGGTTGCGAAATTCGTCGAAGTTCTTCTCCCCTTGCGGGAAGATTGGTCGCCATCGATTGGGCGTCGGGAACAATGAGCGACGAGCATTTTGGGCGCAGACCATATTGGGTGCCGGGAACATTAGGCGCAGAGCATATTGGGTGCCGGGAACATTAGGCGCAGAGCATATTGGGTGCCGGGAACATTAGGCGCAGAGCATATTATGGATGCCGGGAACATTTGGCTCAATGTTCCCGGCGCCCAATATGCCCGACACCCAATGTTCCCGGCGCCCAATATGCCCGACACCCAATGTTCCCGGCGCCCAATCTTCCTAGCGTACTTATTGCAACTAGAGACCCTATATAGAAGCTACGCTTCCGAGTCGCACAATACGAAGAGCGAATTTACCAAGAGGGGTTGCTTTGTGGCTAAGCGCGTGCTCACTTCATTTTCTTCCCGTTCTTTTTTTTTTTTTTTTTTTTAAACTTCTGCAGAACCAGTACATGGGCGGTTAGATTACTATGCAAAACACCTTTCGGTGCGTCGTAAAGAGAGCCCCCCCCCCCCTATTTTTGAAATGGTATGAAAATTTAAAGGCTTAGATAGGGTAGTTATAAATGATTATACTTTCTTAAGCGTTTCTTATACCAAAATTATATTTAAAAGAATTCATTTCGAATGTTTTTTCTTTTCATTTTGTTTGCACAAAAATTTAGTGATCTTTTTAAAATTAGTTTTACCGGTATCTTTATTTGATATCAAAACTGCACATCCCTTGCAATATTGTTAAAATATTTTATGTGATTCCTCCATGTATTATGGTGTAACATTCAAAATATTACCCGTCATTAGAATTTTTTTCGTGGATATTTAGTGTAAATAAAAATTACAACTTTGAGAAATAAATTAATCAACTTTAAAGCATTAACATTGGTGCTTTAAAGTTGGCGGGGGGGGGGGGGGGGAGTCATGGTGCAGGACTGCGGCATTGAAATTTTTAGGGGAGATTTTTCACTTTCTAAGGGGGAGTTCTTGCTTTTTTGGGGGGGGGGGGGGGGGGGGAGTGTTCGCGATATTTAGGGGTGCGTCCTTGCTTTTAGGGAAATGGGCACCCCTGGTGTAATATGGAAAGATAGAAGAAAGAGTGTTTCAAAAAACTTCCAAAACCTGATTGCAATCCTTGATAGCGAAAACTTGGAATTTGTCAGAAAAAAATTCATCCCCCGCCCTCTCCCCCAGAGCTTTAAACTAGCAATAAAGTCTGAAATTGTATATCTGCACTTTAAAAATTTTTTTATTTATATTAAAGAAATCTTATTTTTTAAAAACTAATAGAGGTAACTCTATATTTTAAAAAATAAAAGATGTTTTCTTTATTAAAAAAGGGGGGAGGAAGAATGCAGAATACAATTTGCAGATGTTATTATAGTTATGAACAAACAAGTTAATTATTAATTTGGTGAACTTAATTATGAATAGAAAGGAAGAATTACGTTCCGTAAGTCTTAGGGAAAGTTCAATGTAATTGAAAAAAAAAAGCAGATTATTGCATACCTGTGTCTCGGGGTTTCAAGGAACGCCTTTTTGATGGCAAAATAAGTGAACTGGTGGCATCTAATGGTTTCTTGAAACCATTTCAAAGGGACTTACTTCATTTCAAATTGCAGGAAAAAAAAAAAAAATGCTGCATTACATCTAACCTTACAACAAATTAATTCATTACATTAATTCTAATAAAACTAAAACTCTCACGGAATATAATTCAATACGCTTATAAATAGGTGTGAAAATTAAAGTGATTCATGCATGACATTTCTATAAGTTCAAGCAATTAACTATTTCTTTAAAAACTACAAATTACGCAATGCGTCTATATTTCGATTCAATTATTGACATTAATACAAGCTACAATTCAGAATTTCTAGACACTTTTACTTAATAGTTATTCACATTCATAAGAAAGTAACAAAACGTAAATTTAAATCCTCTTTGCACGCAGCAAAACCTTGGCGGGCGTTACTGTCGCCAAATGCATACAAAAGCTTGCCAAGCTAAGCGCACACAAAAACGAATATAAAAGCAAAATTTAAAACAGTTGACTGCGTTTACAGTGGTATAATTAAGTGATAATGACAAAATGAATGCATAGATATCGTATAGCATCTAAATAAGCAGGTTGTATAAGGATATTGAGCAAAGAATAAGGATGAACAGTATGGATACTTCACTACCAGAACACAAAAAATAAGATTTAAAAATAAATAAAGGGATTTTTCCAAAAAAAAATTGCACATTCATATAGATTAAACATCCATATATTGATAACAAAAAGCAAAAGAGTTGTTCAGTGCTGTATTTCCTCGGATTCAGCATATTTTTGATAGCTTCTCGGACGCTCCATGTTAAGTCTACGGGAGGAAAATCTTTATCGCCTGCGGGGGTAAACTGGAGGCTTCGACCAATAAGCGGAGGGTCGCGTATCGCGCGACTCTGAAGCGTAGCTTCTATATAGGGACTCTAATTGCAAAGATTTCAGAGCATTTATAACGTAATGATAGTAAAATCACGAGAAATAAATCGATATTAACCTTACACAAGCGAGCTCCATTTCCATGCTGCCAGTCAATTTGTCGGCTATTAATTATATATTTCTTTTTTATTCTGCATCTGCTGGAAGTCTGAAGAGCTGAAATCCGTTTTTGAAGCTGTTTGCACAATTAACAGCCGAACAACCACCCATTTGACTCAATTTAACACATGCTAAAGAAATGTAAACATCAGACCTCGAATGGCCAACCGATGACTAACCGCAGCGTTCTTCTACCGGTTGACCGCAATTTAAGCTGGTTGATTTAGAGTCCCTATATGAAAACGTATAGGGACACTTGGTTAATTCAAGCACTCATTAGCTGTCACGTGACCCCAAACATCAGCCCACCGTTAGGTACCGACTGTAGTTGGCGAACGTAGCCCTAGTTTTATTAAACAAAGGCTGAACTTGATTTGCGCCGCAGTGTACGTGCCGTGTGCGAAGGTTTTTTTCTATTTCTAATTAAAACGAAATGAATTGTATGTGAAAACATATTTTGGAAATAATTTTTTTTTAAATTATTATTTTTGTTTCATGTTTTTCTTTTATTTCAGCTTTTTTCTCCCCCTCCCTCTCCCCCTTGCAACAGAGAACAGAACTTTAACGAAATGTGGCGATGGCCGGGTAGTGTGAACTGTTTACACGGAATGATATGTGTTTTATTGGTACTATTTTATTTGAAATGAATGTGTGTATTCCTAAAAGGAATGTATTTTCGTAAACTCCGACTGTATTCCTTTTGTTATTATTTGTTTTGTGTTGTGAAAAATGATTGACCTGGAGCACAGAATGAAATTATATCATTCGTGTTTTGCATTTCTCTTTAACACTGTAGTAATACAATTGTTATAAAAATTCTCCGATAAGAAAAAAAATTCAAAATATTCAAAGATTAGAGGTGAGTATCAATTTTTCGTTTTAGTGCTATTGACTGAAAAAATAAATTTAACAAGGTTTAATGTTTTGTATAAAAGTAAATATACCTAATCTGTGAACTTCTGATATCATCTTCGCTTGCATCTCAATAAAAATAGAACTACGATTGATGCATTTTTAAACATCGTATGTAGCGTTGATTTTTTTTTCTTTCAGCGTTACTATGGGCCCTAAAAACGGGAAGAAAGATGTACGAATTCTATTAGTTGGTGAACGTAAGTGTGTTTTAATTATTTTTCCGCTTGTTTAAAGCTAATATTCATTGAGTTTAGTGTGTGGACCTATAAAGCACCTGAGAAACAAGGGCGCCCATATGCAAAATTGTAAGGGGGGGGGGGAACTCAGATATTTTCTCCATGGTTTAGCAGGATATTTTCCCCATGGAAACTGATTTCAGTGCAGATTAGAGGCATTAAAATTTGACATTTTTAATAACTTATTCATTAACGGCTGGAGAAGAAATGTTTTTACATTATTTCAGAGAAAAAAGTTAAAAAAGCATGGAAATTCTAATTTCTTATGGGGGCCTGAGCCCCCACTTACCCCCTCCTCCCCTTCCTTATGGACGCCCATGCTGAGAAACAAACATTTTCACATTTTTCGTGGTCAAATAGGATAGAAAATCAATGTAAAGAAAACACAGATAACAATGTAATTGCAGTGTTATTGTTTTATATTTCATGCACAAAGGTAAACTTTCTACATCGTTGAGACTTGATTTTCGTCGTATAATAACTGATTCTCACTAATGACCTCTCATAGTTTTCCTCAAAACGGCAGCTTTGGTTAATAAACAGCAGGTTTGAAGATATGATATTTTCGAAAATATCCTATATATTGTTACAATCGGATATTTTAATATCTATCCGATATTTTCAATCAGCACAAACTAAAGTCTTCAAAACAGTAAATGAATCCTCAAATCACTCTTTATTTTCTTACATTGTTATTAGAATATGTAAACTTAAAATAAACACTTCTTTTATTATTTATATTTTATATTTTGTTTTACATTTCTATCAATTTTAATGGAGTTAATTTAGCATTTTAGCTGTTTTACTCATCTTTCTTCTGTTCGCTACTTTTACCCAGTTATATGATTCAGAAATGTTATATCCGTGCCTGAGGTGTGCCGAGTATGTTTAATTAACACGAATGCGACAAATATGAAAAATGGGTTTATTTACAAAACATAAATTATGAGCTGTTACATTACACTGACGGATGCAATCGCCATGTTCTCGGCATCACAAAGCAGTCTGGCTGTTGCCAACAGACTTTTGTTATATCCAACATCTCCCTCTTTTAGGACTTGACGTAGTCCTTGTATTTTTGAGGAAGTTTTCTGGCTCTGTTCGGTTCTACTGCTACAGATTGATCAGCTCTCCCGGTGTCAGATGAAGAGGAAAACTCACTCTGGAGAGGTTCATCTATTTCTGATCTGTCAGCGGTAACAAAATTGAACCACGTGTCCTGATCAGGGTTCCGCTACGGTCGCATTTCTAGCAAAATGTGAGAATACTGTCCAAATTGCGAAAATGGAACAAAGCATTTTTGCTCTAATATAACAAGAAAAAGAAGGGAGAAAAGAAGGTGTACAATCAGAGAGAGAAAGTGATATTGAACTTAATTGTACTTATAAATCATATCTAACATGTATAAGGGCAGTTCTCAAAAGGTGGGAACAAAAAAGTTAACTTTGAGCAATTTCAAAAATTTTCGAATTTGATATCAATTTTTCTTTTATTCTATAGTATGCATACCTAGAACACAAAATATGAACATGAAAAGACAGCAGGTATTTGTAAAAATTGTTAATTAGCAAATTAAATCAGCAATCTGTAGGTAACAGATTTTGGACATTGTTGTCATGTAGGTAACGGATTTTGGACATCATCATAATGTAAGTTTCACCATTTTTGACAACTGTTAATCTGATTTTTAACTTTTCCAATGAAAATTTTATTTACTACTTTTTGAATTTTGCAATTTAATGATAAAGAGGATATTAATGAAGTACTTGAATGGCTATACATACTGCTCTTTACATATAATAAAGTTTTGGAATGATTTTGAAGAAGTTGATGAAAGGTAGAAAAAAGCTTCATGGAAATAATTATACAAACTTGTAGTTTGATTTATTGGGACAAATAAGGAATAAAAATAGAAACAAATAAATACGACATATATATTTTTAAAGGAAAAATAAACAAAATATTCTTTAAGAAAGAATGTAAAAAATGACATCAGTTTTAATAACGAATATTTTTTCTAATGTCATAAGAATTAAAACGATGTCTAAAAAAATTATTGAAAAAAGAAATTCGTATTTCTATTTCGAGATCGTTAAATTATGTTTAAAAGAAAGAGAAAAAAAAAATTCTAAAATAATAAAAGCGGCGGGAAAAAAAATTGCTAGCGCAGGTGATAACGTCGCCAAAACTGGTGCAGCTGACGATTAACTACATTTGTTAAACTGGAATCCCCCTCTGGTAACCTTGAGCGTATCGTATACTGTGTTGTCGCCAATGTCGCCAGCGGAAGTTTGCTTGGCGATGTTAGCGCAAAATGGCTTTCGTTCGATCATAGAAAGCCATGTTACTACTGTAATTTATGCATTGTTCAATGTGTAACGTATTAATTATGCAAAATACCAATGGATTAAAGAAGATAACATTATAATAACCTTTTTTATTGAGGTTAGAAGACAGTGGATCATCAAAAATTATGAATAAACGGACAGAATTATCGGCATCAAGATCGTTACGCCATTTGGACATCTCACATGTATGTTTAAGAAAAATCATTTTTCTTCTAAGATACTGCATAAAAGCTTATGAAAACACTTTTAAACAATTAAAAATTGATTCTGAGGATCGATAAATACCTTTAAAACGAAAACATCATATACTTAGTTCTCAAATAATAGCATTTTAAAGATCGCAACTTTTGGACATACATCAAATTTCAAAGTTACGTTTTTTTAAAATCGTTTACAAAGTAAATAATCTATCTTTATTTTTGTTATCTGTGTAAAATATTAACAAAAAGTTATTCAGTGTAAGATTCATACCTTTAATTTTTTTTTGAAACGTATGGAAATAATTTAAAAAAAATTTTTTTTAATGGTACATTTGCTCAGTTAACGTTTTGGTATGTCCAAAATTGTGCCTTTTAGCAAAGAAAATATTTTTTTAAGGGCATTTGAAGATCTTTTTTTCCATAATTTATGTCAATTCTTGTCAAAATACAGCATTATAATTTACCTCAAAAATTTTAGAGTTAATTAAAATGAAAGTTATTTGGTGTTGAAGCTTCAAAGTTGATGTCTGTGTTTGTTCCCACCTTTTGAGAACTGCCCATAAACTGTTATTAAGTTGAACAATATTTCGTCTTAATGGGCATTTTGTCCCCCCAATAAATGCATTATTGGGGTTTTTCAAAAAAAAAAAGTTTGCTCCCTCAATACCAAGAACAATTCAGAATTTTTTATTTAAAATTTTTAAAAGTTATCACCTATTGTGCATTTGTTTCTTCAAAGATGTCAAGCCTGAATTTTAGCATTTTGATAAAGACTTTTCCCCAATTTTAGCTTTTTTGCTAAAGATTTTTAAAACTCGGCTTAAATGCTGGTCTAGATCAGGCCGTTCGGTGGTTCTGAACTCTTCAGTTAAGACATTTGAATTAGAACGTATTACTGTGTCGTCATACCGGAGGCGTAGCTGATTGGCATGGGAATGGATAAGTCGTACTCTGTCATTTAATTTGAGAAATAAGTTGTAAAGAACAATCCCTTTACGTTCAATTGTTTTCCCTGGTTCTCATTTCCAGGTGTTATTTAGGTACACTTTAGCATACACTAAATCACATTCCTTGAAGTTTCTATATTCTGCTCTGTTAAACTGTGAGCTTTTAAAAGTGCTCAGCTTATTAACTTTAAGTGGAAGCTCAACCAGGACGTATGATACTTCATGTAAAAACATATTTATCTTGTGCAACATCATGAAGAGCCAAATTTAAAAAGTAACTTATTTATTATGGCTATGATATATACAATGACATGTTAAAGGAAATATTGAGAATACGCTCTTTACATTATTAAGTTGCTCATAATACTTTAAATGACTTCTGAATCTAACATTCTAAGTCAAAGTATGAAACGTTAAACATACTGACCTATGATATTCATATCAAGAACAGTAAGCCGAAACTATCGGCAAAAACGGACAGACTCGACTGAGCTGCCGAAAGAAACAACCAAGTCTGACTTGGGTTGCAAATTGAAAAGGGAAGAGAATGAAGCAAAGTGCCGGGAGCTTAAATGCTACCGGCAATTTGCATATTCTGCTGACGCGATCTTGTTGCAAGAAGGAATGAACGAATGAAAAAAAACCTAATGCAAATTAAGGTTGCCAACACTTTTGGAAAATAATTTACTTCCTTTCGTAACAATGGCCCGCCTCTTGCAATCAAGATCGCATCAGAACATTATGCAATAAAAATAACAATTTAAATTGAAATATTTCATTTCAGCATCTTGACTTGAAATTCTGGCACTGCAAAAATTAAAGTCCTTAGAACAGCACTTTTTTTTTTTTTTTTTCAAAAATCAAACAAGCTGATGAATTGATCTGTTGACCCGCATCGGCTCCAGCGAACTTTGAAGGATCCAGAGGACATCAATATTATATCGGGAATGACAACATCAAAAGTCCTACTCGTGCTGTTGCGTTTAAACGCTCCAGAATTTCCAGATACATGAAAACAAATGACAACAGTCAATAACATAATATGAACATTTTTACAAAAAAATTTGCCAAAGTACACATGGAAATGTAATTGGACTTCGATATTTTTTTTTTCTTTTCATTTTAAAAAATTTCTTATGAAAAAGTTTAATTTAATTTTGTTCAAAGGTTTTGTAAAAATATCCGCGAAATTTTGTTTTGTATTCACATAATTTAAATCAAACAAATTTTCTAATATTAAATTTCTTAAAAAATGAAGTCTGATGTCTATATGTTTTGTTCTACTGTTTTCTATTGGCGAATTTGAAAAATTAATTGCTGCTTGATTGTCGCAAAGCAAGTTAAACTGTGGTTTGATCTGAATAAATTCAAACTTGACAAGTTCATTTATTATGCGTACAATCCAAATTAATTCCTTTGCAGCTTCAGTTAGTGACACATATTCTGATTCCATCGTTGATAAGCTAACACATTTCTGTTTAAAAGTTTTCCAAATGATAGGAGATTGATCAATGAATAAAATCATTCCGCCAATCGAAATTCTATCATCGCGACTTGCTGCAAAACTTGCATCACTATAACATTCAACTTTTAAATTTGAAACGTTAGACAAACATGATTTCAGAGATTTCGTGTAACTTAAATAGCCAAGAAGTTTCAGTAGAATATTCCAGTGATTCAAACCTGGGTTAGATTGAAATTGAGATAATATCTTTACAGCGTAACTTAAATCTGGTCGCGTTCTACTTGCAATGAAGGAAATGCAACCTAAAATGTTACGGTAAGGCAATTTAGACATCATTTCAATTTCTTCTTTAGAATTCGGACATTGATCTTTGGAAAGTACAGTTCCTACACCAATCGGCAAAGAAACAATTGGAAAATTGTATTTTTGATATGTTTTGCATACTTTGTTGATATAGCTTTGTTGATGAATAAATAATGCATTGTCTATTTCCTCAAATTCAACGCCTAAAAGTTTTTGCGTTTTTCCGAGTACTTTGATATCAAATTTAGATTTCAGACTAATAATAACATCATTCAGACATTTGTTATTTTTACAAAATACTACTATATCATCAACATAAAGTATTAAAATTACACTTGATTCAAAAACATAAACACAATTTGCCCATGATAATTTCTTAAAATTTAAACCAATAAGAACATTATGTATTTCCAAAAACCATTCACGACCCGATTGATGAAGTCCATAAATTGCACGATTTAATTTACAAACATAACCAATTTTCTCAGGATCTTGAAATCCCTGGGGTTGTAACATGTATATGTTTTCCTTTAGCGGAGCATATAAATAAGCACATTTTATATCAAATTGATGATGAATCCAATTCAGTTTACACACAAAGATAGAAAAAAATAATCGTACCAATGAGAATTCAATGACTGGACTAAATACCTGGTCATAGTGAATACCTTTTAATTGTCTATGACCTTGAATTACCAGGCGACTTCTGAAACTAACAATTTCATTTTTATCGTTTCTTTTCACAGTAAAAACCCAACGATTGCCAATTACTTTGGAATCAGCCGGTTTAGGCACAAGACTCCAAACGTTCCGGGTTTGCATAGTATGAATTTCATCTGACATTGAATTGTACCATTGGTCTGCCTCTGATGTTTTTAAAGCATCATTGAAAGATTTTGGTATACGAACATCTAGTCATGTTTCTGAATTACTCATGTCTGTAAAATTTACTTTCCCTGAAAATTTATTTTTCCCACTGAAATCAAAATTTTCTTTCAAATATTCTATTTTGTGAGATCTGCAAAACGCTTCAACATCATTATAAGACCGCAGTCTTGCGTTTGCACCTTCAATTGAATAATAGATATCAGTTCGTGATTTGTCAGGACGGGGAACAGCTTTCCGAATCC
This sequence comes from Uloborus diversus, assembly GCF_026930045.1. Lineage (NCBI taxonomy): Eukaryota > Metazoa > Arthropoda > Arachnida > Araneae > Uloboridae > Uloborus > Uloborus diversus. Next base: position 16,859,521 of record NC_072739.1, read on the forward strand.
AAACAATTTTATCAGGAATTAGGGTTTGACTAGTACTTTGTTCATCGTGTTCCAGTACGGACACTGGTACAACATCATTTTCCCCCTCACTTAAACTTTCCCGATCAGAATCATTGTCGGAATCTGACGAATCCAGAAACTTAGTTGGGCCCAGTGAGGCTCCACTGCACTTAGATTCTGCTTCAAATCTAACATTAATCAATTCCACAATTTTCCGTTCTGTAGGAAGCCAAATTCTATATCCCCTTGTTTTTAAAGCTACCCTACGAAAATACCCTTTTTGGCCCGCATATCTAGTTTCCTTCTTAAATTTTTGGGGGTTCCAAGAAAAACAGGATTACCGAAAATTTTCAAATGCCTGACCGAAGGTTTTCGCCCAGAATAAAGTTCAAAAGGTGTTAAAGTTTGACCTTCATGGCAAACACGATTCCACACATACGTGAAACATAGTAACGCCTCAGCCCAGAACTGATTTCCTAATTTACTGGAATGTAAAATTTCCTTTACAGCGTCTAGAGCTGTGTAATTGAATCTCTCGCTTACCCCGTTTTGCATTGGAGTATACGTATTTGTACGTTCTGGTCTTATACCCTGTTCATCTAAATAGGTCTCAAATTCGGCACTGCAGAATTCTAGTCCATTATCAGTTCGGACATTTACAATTTTCGAATTCAAAAACCTTTCAGCCCTTTTTTGATACTTTTTAAAACATTCTAGTGCCTGACTCTTTTCCTTTAGCGGAAAAACAGTGACTTTACGAGAATAATCATCAGTTATAGACAGAAAATATTTAAATCCCCCAATTGCGACATGTGGAAGTTTTCCACAAAGATCCATATGTACTAGTTGTAGGGGTTTTTCTGATCTGATCTTATTCAACGGCTTGAAAGAGACACGTCTAGATTTAGCTATTTTACAGGATTCACAATTTAATTCAGTTTTCTTAAAATCACCTAAACCATTTACAGCATTATTTTTACTAGTATTAACAATATATTTAAAATTAATGTGACAAAAACGTTTGTGCCATACATTTAAATTGTTGTCAAATTTTCTACTAGAAAAAACACTATTAGATTTAGATTTTAAATCGCCGGAGTTGGAGTTCTGACTAGAATTAGAATTTCCGGACTTAGACTTTACTTTTACATCATTTTCAGAAAAAAGAATCTGATTTTTCGGCTTCACCGATAAATCATCAGTTTCGCGTTCTTTAAAACTGTTAAGTTCCTTTACATTTTTACATTTATAGATTTTATTATTTTTAGTTTTTGCATTTACGCTTCTAGGGTATTTGGGCAAGAAAGAATAAAGCCCGTCTTTACATTTTGCAGATATTATAATTCTACTTTGATCTTTAGATTTTACATTTAAAACTCCATTTTTACATTCAAATGAATAACCATTTTTATCTAATTGTGAACCAGACAAAAGATTTCTCCGTAAGTTTGGAGAATAAAGAACATTATTTAAAACTAATTTGTCTTTATTACCTTTAGAGTCCAAAAGTAGCACAATTCTACCAGTTCCTTCAACCGGACAGCTTGGCCCTTTAATAGCTGTTGTAAGGCTGGATGCATTATTTGGAATATAATGCACAAAGAGTTTTAGGTCATTGCAACAATGATGGGTCGACGCACAGTCCACGTACCAGTCATTGGATACTTCTGTGGAGTTGACACTGCAAACAAAATTCGATTCTTGCTTCTTTCTTTTGAAGCATCTCGCTTTCGTATGGCCGCATTTCCCGCAAAAACTACATTTTATTTTGTTTTTCTGTCCCGCTATAATGGAAGTTTGAAAAGTTATAGCCGATGACTCAGAGTCCTTTTGCACTAATTTTAAACGAGATTCTTCAGCAAGTAATTCAGTCAAAATTTTATCAAACGTAAATTCATCTTCTTTCCATCTGTAAATTGACTGTACAATCTGCCCAAATTCAGCAGGCAAGTAACGAATCAACTGGAAAGACTGATAATATGACGGGATAGGTTTTCCCAAATCCTCTAACTGTTTGATAAGAGTTTTTAGTCGACTTGCATAGATATCAACCTCTTCACCTAACTCAATGTGACAATTGAAAAACTGGTCTGTCAAATCAATAATTCGTGCACGAGAGTCTGGTCGGAAATGCAGTTCTAATTTCTTCCATGCTTGAGAAGGATCATCAATCTGATTTATCAAATTCTTGTATTCATCAGAAATGTGCAAATAGATTAAACTATATGCTTTGTCTCTGCGTTTACAAAAGTCTGAAGTTTGTGGTGAATCTTTACCTGGCTCTTTTTCAACTTCGGTAACTAATCTCCAGCAATTTTTGCTCATTAACAAGGCTTTCACATCGTTTAGCCATGTGGAATAATTTTCCCTATTTAATTTCGAGATTTCCATGTTGAGCAAAAAATTTATCTGGCCCGCCGTCTGATAGACTTCTGTATCACGTTCGATGTTGAAAAAATTTTTTAAGAATTTACGCATACCATCTCGTCAGGTTGGGCAAACGGCCCATAACCGATTTGTTAAACTGTGAGCTTTTAAAAGTGCTCAGCTTATTAACTTTAAGTGGAAGCTCAACCAGGACGTATGATACTTCATGTAAAAACATATTTATCTTGTGCAACATCATGAAGAGCCAAATTTAAAAAGTAACTTATTTATTATGGCTATGATATATACAATGACATGTTAAAGGAAATATTGAGAATACGCTCTTTACATTATTAAGTTGCTCATAATACTTTAAATGACTTCTGAATCTAACATTCTAAGTCAAAGTATGAAACGTTAAACATACTGACCTATGATATTCATATCAAGAACAGTAAGCCGAAACTATCGGCAAAAACGGACAGACTCGACTGAGCTGCCGAAAGAAACAACCAAGTCTGACTTGGGTTGCAAATTGAAAAGGGAAGAGAATGAAGCAAAGTGCCGGGAGCTTAAATGCTACCGGCAATTTGCATATTCTGCTGACGCGATCTTGTTGCAAGAAGGAATGAACGAATGAAAAAAAACCTAATGCAAATTAAGGTTGCCAACACTTTTGGAAAATAATTTACTTCCTTTCGTAACATGCTCCATGGTGCCTGTTAAATTGAGAATTTCGCTTTTCATGGATCCTGGCAGCTGTATTTTCAGATGGGCGAACCAAGTCCAGAACAGTTCTTTATTTTCTTCCCAGCATCAACTCGGCCGGTGATTTGTTTCCAATGTTATTTGGTGTATACCGGTAAGTGAAAGAAAATGTATTTACAGCTGATTGAAGGTCTCCTCCTTGTTGAATTTTCTTAATTCCTCTTTTGAAAGTGTTTACAAATTTCTCTGCTTGTCCGTTTGATTGAGGATGATAAGGAGGTGTTGTACTTTGCTGAATAACCATTTTGTTTACAAAAATGATCAAAAAGATAACTGGTGAACTGTTTACCGTTGTCAGAGACTGTACTCCATAACTGGCACAAGTTTCTTCCTTAAATTTTACAGTTGCCTGTGCAGAAATAGATTTTGTTATGAAAATTTCTGACCATTTGCTATGTTCATCGATAATAAGTAGGAAATAATAACCTTCTATAGGCCCTGCAGAATCGAGGTGTACTCCTTCAAACATAGACGCCCATATAGGGGACTTGAGCCCCCCCTTTGAAATTAGAACTTCCTTGCTTTTAGTACTTTTTTCTTTGAAAAAATGTAAAAACATTTCTTCTGCAGCCATTAATGAATAAGTTATAAAAAAATGTCAAATTTTAATGACTCTAATCTGTGCTGAAATTGGTTTCTATGGAGAAAATATCCAGCTGAACCACAGGGAAAGTATTTGAGCCCCCCCCCCCCCTTACAATTTTGCGTATGGGCATATTAAAAATGTCGAAATAAAATTTGAAGGCGACCTTGCCTTCAAATGGTTCTTTTGCTTATGGCCAAGAATGCAGTAATGTTTTGGTGGGTGATTTTCTAGAAATTTGGCATGAAGGACATCTCTTAATGTAATTTTCGATGTCTTTATCCAAAGGAGGCCAAAATACATAACTTCTAGCGTACAATTTCATGCGTTCCATTCCAGGATGCCTGTTCTGCAGCTCTTTTAGAATTCTGCTTCAGATTCTCTCTGGAATAAGGACACGTTCACCTAACATTATGCATCCTTTTACAACCGAGAGGGATTCTCTTCTGTTAAAATATGGTTTCATTTCTTCTGGAATTTTATTTTTCTGAGAAGGCCAACCATGGTCAAGAAATTCTATTACTTGTTGAGCTATTTTATCTTTTTTAATTTCAGCTTGAATAAGCTTGTATGTTATGTTCACTGCTTCAACTGAGTTATCCAAAATTTGATTTACTGTTGTTTCCAAATGAACTAAAGCAATGACAATTTCTTCCTCGGGTTGAATTTTTGAATTAATTAGTCTTGATAAAATGTCCGCATAGTCAAAAGAATCGGTGGAAATATATCCAATTTTGAAATAGTATGCTAATAATGTGCAAGCCCATCTTTGAAGTCTGCAGTATGGGTTGGAATGCCTTTTGGTGATCCAAAGATACGTAAGAGAGGTCGGTCAGTTTCTAGGGTTAATTCTCTCCCATATATCATCTTATGGAATTTTGTTACTGCAAATATTAATGCAAGTCCTTCTTTTTTTATCTGACTGTATTTTTGACAAAGTTCTTGAAGCGTGGAAAACAGCTTTTCTCGAACTGTCTGGAAATTCATGATATATAGTAGCTTCTATTCCAGTGTATGAAGCGTCAGCTGCATCAATGATTGGAAATTCTGGGTTGTAGTGTGTTAAAAGAAGGTTACTTAGCAAAATTTTCTTTATGTCTTCAAAAACTCGCTCACATTTGTTTGTCCATTTCCACTCAACATCATTTCGAAGCAGATTATCTATTGGTTGTCTGATTTTCTGCAGTCTGGGCATGAATTTTCCATAGTAGTTTATAGCTCCCAATACAGATCTCAATTCTGAAATGTTCTTTGGAGGAGGCATTTCCTTAATAGCTTGAATTTTCTTAGGATTTAGATTGAGACCATTGCCATCAATTATGTGACCCAAAAATTCAATTTTCGGTAAAACTAATTGACAAATTTCTGGACAAACGACAAAACCGTAATCTTGAAGCCTTCCAAAAAGTTCATTTAACTGCTTTTTATGCTCAGAAACAGATTTGCTTGCAATCATTATGTCATCAAGATAAGCACTTGTGTTTTTAAGTCCAGAAATCATTGCATCAATAATTTTCTGAAATCCTCCAGGTGCATGTTTCACTCCTAGGGGTAATCTGTTAAAATTATCAAGTCCTTTATAAGTGTTTATAGTGAGCAATTTACCCAAATCTTCATCTACTTCAATTTGAAAATATGCTTCAGATAAATCTATCACACTGAAAATGCAATTTCCAGCTAAGTTTGCAAAAATATCATCTGGAACGGGTAACGGGTGCTTGTTCGTTTCCTGTGCATCATTCAGTCCTGTTGAAAAATCAGCACATATTCGTAATTTCCCATTTGGCTTCTTAACGACTACGATAGGAGCTGCCCATGCCAAATAATCAATTGGCAAAATTATTCCTCACTTTTCCAACCGATCTAACTCTTCTTCAGTTTTGGGAAGTATGGCATAGGACACTGGTCTCTTGTTTCTGAATACTAGTCGAACACTTTTCTTTAATTGTAGTGTCACCTATGCTTTTGTACATCGACATAATTCTGTTGAAAATACTGCAGAAAATTCCTTCATAAGTTGCAAGGTAAAATTAATGTCCAGAACAGAGCGAACACTGCAACATATACTTGAAATCAGAAAGTCCCACAAATCAAACAGTTTGATCCACTGAATTCCAAATAAATTAAGATTTTGTACTTCTGTTATGAAACAAGTTCCAGTATTCTTAGTGTCATTCATGGTTATTTGACAGTCAAATTTATGGGTGGTTAACTTTACAAGATTTCCAGATGCACTGTTGGCGGAAAATTTTGTTTTGTTTGCCGTTGGTTTTCTTATTTGTTTCCACCTATCTTCGGAAATAATAGTAATGCCAGAAGGTGTATTGAATTAAAGTTTGACCATTTCATTATTTATTTGCACGGAAATGCATTTGCTTTTATCTTCAACAGAAATTTCATTTATGGCAAAAACTGCTTCTGTGTTAGGCGAAAAATACTTCCCTTTCTTCTTCCATCCAGCCACAGTAGCTTGGCGTCCGCTGTTACAATATCCATCTTTATGCCCAATTCGGTGACATTTTTGGAAATGATGTTTTGAATAATTACAATTCTTTGCAAAATGCATTTCACCACAAAAACAACAAGGATATTTTGGCATAATTGGATTATCATTACGTGGATTTGGCGATGATTCACCAAGGTTTTCTCTTTTCTTTTTATCAAACTTGAAAGCAGACGATCTTTTGTTGCGGGTTTCTTGAAATTTTTTCTCGCCAAATTTTGCTAATTTATCGTTCGAAACTTAATTAGTTGGTGATTTTGCTGAACTGCACTGTTGTATCATGACTGCATCTTCTTTTAATGAAGTGAAAGTTTGGTTTTCTTCTACGAGTTTGCGAATATCAACTGGTGATGTAGGGGATTGTTTATCCATTAATTGTAACAGTCTAGCACGAATTTCATAACACTTTGGTGCGTTTAAAGTCCACTTATGAAAATTAGGCATTTGAACTATTTGATGTCCAGTTGATTATATTCAATGTCCTCGCAATTTTTATTTACAATGCCTGCATATGAGGCGTAATTATCGAAGTCTGATTTTTTTATTTGAAGACAGTTGTATCTTTTGTGAAATACTGACTGTTTAAAACTAAGAATAGATTTCAATTGACTCACTGTATTGGCAAATGTTGCATCTTTGACTTTCTTTGGAAGAATGTAGTTGACATATTTATTATAAGACGGTAGATCCAATTTCTTTAAAAGTAACCTAACTTTAGCGCCGTCATCAAATTTAGCTGCATCGGTATTGAAAGTTTCTTCGTACCTTGTGTACCACTTATCGAATGTTAGTCTGCCATCTGCGTCATTAATAAAGTCACTAATACTTTTTGCCAATGTTTCCATTAAAAATTCAAAGGTACCAGGTCCATTGGATGCTGTAGTTGCTGATGGGCCTTGATGTTGGTGAAATGCTTCTTCCAAAAGTTCCAGCCGTTGATTTGTTGTAAATGCCAGCTGTGATAGTTGCTTCAATAATTCATCAGTGTTTGCTATTTTTTAATGCTTGCAGAATTCTATTCAATTTAATAGTCCATAATTCGTGAAAATCCTTGTCGCCACTCTTGTTATGTCCATGCCTGAGGTGTGCTGAGTGTGTTTAATTAACAAGGATGCAACAAATACAAAAAATGGATTTATTTTCAAGACATAAATTATGAGCTGTTACGTTATACCGACGGATGCAATCCCCATGTTCTCGACATCACAAAGCAGTCCGGCTGTTGCCAACAGACTTTTGTTATATCCAACAAGAAATAAAAAATCTGCATTAGTCGGTGCACAGTCATAATAAATTTCCTTTTTTTCTGACCAACTTTTAACATTTAACCAGGCACTTTTAATACGAATTAAAATTGCTACATTACTAATAATTTTATGAGTATGAAACAAAAAGGGAATATTACATTACTTTTTTACATAAATCATGCATTAATACATCATAAAAATATAGTACATAATTTTTTGATTATTTTTAATAATAAATGAACATTATTACTATGATTAATATCATTTTGAAAATTCTGTAGTTGAAAAAATAAATATCAAAAATATCAAAATATCATGGTGTTTTCAAAATAAATATTTGATATATATATAACGTGATATATCATGATATATATCGGCAAACCCTGATAAAGAGTGCCGGTTCTACAATTTTTCGGAGTGGGGCAAGATCTTGAAACAGCCTCTTCTCCTACCCTTCTTCCTTCAAGTGTTGATATTGAGTTCAATGAAAAACAACACGGAAATAGGGTGAACTTTCCAACCAAAGTGAGAGCCCCAGTTTGTTTCCCCTACCATCTGCTATTGATAATAAATAGCAGCATTTTTTTAAACTAAAAGCCAAAATAAATGATAAGTGCTGTATAATGTTTCAAATGAATAATAGTAATATTTATTTGAAACACAAGCGTAATAATTATAATCAGGATCAGGGCTGTAGAGTCAAACTGACTGTGGTGTAAAGGAGTCACAATTAGGGGTTGAAGGGTTTTATAGTGTTTCCCCCAAATATTTTTTGGAGGATGCAGCTTCCTGCCCACTTTCAGACCTTCAATGAACCCTGCCCCAGTGTATGAAATAAGCAGTATCGCATCGTAGTTCGGGATTCAAAATGTATGAAACAGTACATTATCATGAATTGCATTAAAAATTTTGAGATATATATAAAAAAAAGAATATTCTGGAATGTGGATGACAAAACGAGATGTCGATGCAGGGTATTAATTGATTTAAATGACTATTTTTATTAACAAATAGGAAACAAATGGTTTTGATTTTTTGAAACTTTCATACCCTAAATGTTCTTATATTTGTAGAACCTCCTATTTGTACCAGTTCTTCTATTTTGTAAAAGAAAACTGTGATTGAAGTGATTTTTCAAAACTTTTTAAATGCATAATAAATGTATATTTCTTAAAACTTGTTAGTTTTCTTGTTGAAATTGTAGTTTAGCAAATGGTTGTAAAACTGTTCCTCAATGTCAAAATTCAAAGAGCAGTACTGCTCCTCAGAATGAAATACTTATTTCCCTCACTGCTCTGGCCTCTTTTGGCATTTCCCCATGTGCCTTCCCTGCTCCTTCAAAAGTTTTCAACACTTGATCACAATAGCAAATTTTCTTGCTTGAAAGGTAAAAATTCTCTCCAGCATTGCTTTGGAATGTAACTCTTTTGTTCTTCTTGTCCAGTTGAATGGGTCGTGTGACGATTATACTGCAAAACTTTGTCTTTTTTTACTATAAAATTCTTTCAAGAAAGCACATTTTTGTACTGAAGGAATGCCCTTTTATCAAGAAGCGCCCTGCCCCATTTTAGAGTTAAGCGAAACATTATTTAAAATTCCCAGAGTCAGAGTTTGTCATTTTCTCTTCAAGTTCTCAACTCTGCCAGTATGCTATCTGAACGGTCATTTTAGCTTCTGACTCTGCTACCCTGATTATTACACACAGAGCTGGTTATTACAAGGCACATTTTAAAAGAAAGTTCCATTTTGAAATAAAAAAGACAAATTACAGATAAAGGCAAGAAATTCATTGTAAAAAAATTCACCACCCTTACGCTATATTTCGACATTGCTCCCGTGATTTTCCAAGCATTTGTCATAGAATGGTACAAGATTTTGTATACCTATTGGTAGAAAGTTGCCGCCTGGTGTAATCAACCATGGGGTACATAACATATTCTCTGAGCTCATCACTGCTGTTGTGCCACTGACTGTCAAGGAAAAACTTCAGATGCTGAAACAAATAAAAGTTGCTGCGAGTTAGGTCAGAGTAGTCCGGAGGATGTTCAAAAGCGTCCCACCCAAAACCTGTAAGCGTCCTCACAGGCAGCAACTTTCCACAAAGAAACCTGTACCGCTCAATGACAGTTATAATATCCCTGTATCTTCAAGGACAATACATTGGATTTATACATTACTAGTGCTACCCGCACGACTTTGCACGTAGTAGTAGAAAAATAAAAAGGTATTTTGGTTCGCCTGTATATTTACAAATAATGTATGGTGAATTGGCTTGTACCCATGTTACAGTTCCACGTTATGATAATTTCGTATCTCGCCAATTGGCTTGTGCCCATGTTATGGTTCCACGTTATGATAATTTAGAATTTACTCGTCCATCTTATGATAATTTTGTTCTTAAAATTGGAATGGAAAAAGAACCACATCGAATTTTCGAAAAATCGCTGCGTGGTGCACACCATTGAGAAGGAATAGACGGAGAGAGTGCAACCCTACTATCCCGACACGGCAACAGTACCATGTGACTTGGGGAGCAATTTCGAGTTGACCGTAACCGCTGAAGAAGTTTTCATTAGCTGAAGCCATGCATGATAACAACCTTTAACTGTAGAAGGGAAAAATTCGATTTATAGTAATAGTGCAGTATTCTAGCATTGTAAACTGTGAGGAAAAAGCCACACCAGGAGGTCCAGTAACTTTTCCCTAGCATATACGAATGTTTTTTACTTCTAAATAAAGAAAAAATAACATTTATATGCATTCAACGAGTACATATTCCACAGTTGCCTAATATTTTTAAAATTTTGTACTTATTTTACCTATAAAAGTTATAAAACATTGTATATCTTGATTGCAAATAACATTTTAGTTCCATAAAAACACTTTTTACTTAACTAAAAATTATTTTAACGGCTCTTAAGCATATTGTGTACATTTGCTTTGTTGGCGAGTATCTTCTTGCCAAGCTCCTGTGAACAGCAGATGCGCAAGAATAAAGATTTGCTATTTTTATGCTTCAATTTAAATACTAGTATGCCTGTGTATGAAATAATTTCAAAACACTAATTACAGTACATATGAATCCATAAATTACAATTACATTATATTTTAAAATCCGGAAAGAAGACGGGAGAGGGAGTTTGAACGCTAGGCCTGTATTTTTATCCGTTATTAATTTATTTATTTATTATTATGCGGTAAAGGAGTTGGAGCCAGAGTTTCTCTGATTTGTAGGCCCGACTTCATAATAAGAGCCGTCGCGTTGTCTGAAAAATATTTAATGCCAAAAGAGCGATTGCGTGCCAAAGCGCAACAACTTCCCAGCCAAACAAGTCACCTGACCTGGGAAACATTGGATCCCAAGCTCATTTCACTGAGACATTTGCTATGGCTCCCTCCCTCCATTAGTATTCCTTCTCAATGGTGTACACCCCCATGTTACAAACTAACATTGTGCCAAATTTCATGAAAATCGGCCGAACAGTCTAGGCGCTATGCGCCTCACAGAGATCCTGACAGACAGAGATATGGACATAGAGAGACCCTGACAGAGAGACTTTCAGCTTTATTGTTAGTAAAGATAATGGATGATGAATTTTCTCGCCAATTGGCTTGTGCCCATGTAACGGTTCCACGTTATGATAATTTCGTAATTTACTCGTTCATCTTATGATATTTTTGTTCTTAAAATTGGAATAGAAAAAGAACCTCATCGAATTTTCGAAAAATCGCTTCGAGGTGCACACCCCCATGCTACAAACTAACTTTGCCAAATTTCATGAAAATCGGCCGAACGGTCTAGGCGCTATGCGCGTCACAGAGATCCAGACACCCTATGGACATCCAGATAGAGAGACTTTCAGCTTTATTATTAGTACAGAAAAGTATCAATAAGAGTATAAAATGTTACATTATTAAGAAAATCATTGCTTCACAACACATAAGTGCTATTGAAGTCAGGGCCGGATTTGGAAGTGTGGAGGCCCCCAATCAGGGTTCGAAAAGATCATATTTTCGAAAATATCCGATACTTTGATGTATATGTATATATCCAATATTTTCGACCGTGAAAGCTAGGATATTTTGTAAAAATTTTATTGTGGGGGGCCCCTTTATTGTGGAGGCCCCGGGGCAGTAGCCCCGCCTGCCCTCCCCTAAATCCGGCCCTGATTGAAGTAGTCAGAAACTATTTCTGTGTGAATTTCAAAGCGGTTGCTGTGTTGTTTAATTGTGATGAAGATTACATTGAGAATTAAAGGGCAAATTGCGTGAACTCTGGTACATGTGGGAAAATGTTTTTGGTATTAAATTAAAAAATTCCTTCCAAATTATTTTCCTAGATATGTGTTTTTTTTTTTTTTTTTGAATGAGATTTAACTATGTGTCTAATTTTTTTTATGAGAGAATTTATCGTTGAAGTGTCATAAGAAATATGGTTTTGTGCAGTAGTGATGTAAATAATTTTGTCCTGATTGCTTAACTTAAGTTGCAATTTTAAGTTAATTGTATTGCATCACATATTATTCTAGGGATAGAAATATGAGTGTTATTATAGGGTTAGAAATATTATTTTAATATACATAGTAGAAATTTTTCCAATTAGATAGTTGACTTTTTAGTGCAATTCATTGTTTTTCCGAATGTGCTTATTTAATATCTATTAGTAGTTGTTATAAGAAATTACCATTAATAAGTTTGATTTGACTCCGATATAATCTATATATGCATATATTTGTAGCGGGTGTTGGTAAAACATCATTAATATTGTCTTTGGTGAGTGAAGAATTTCCCGAAGATGTACCACCAAGAGCTGAGGAGATCACCATTCCAGCTGATGTCACTCCAGAAAAAGTACCTACAAATATAGTTGACTATTCAGGTACTATGGATTATTTTACTCCTTCAAATGATTTAACCCAACGCAGTAGTATTATACGATCAGTTGGTTGTTGTTCATAAAGTGCACGATTTTTGAAAGAAAATGTACTTTTGATAGCATGCATTTTCCATCGAATGATTAACTGCCTAATTCAGTGGTGCTCAACATTTTTTAACCTGAGGGCTGCACCTCATATTAAGACTATTCTCTCAGGCTTATATAAAGTTTTTAAATGTTTAAATTTTTTCTAGACAATATGAGAAAATAATATAATTACTATCAACACTTTGTTAGAACTTGTTACTCTGGGTAGCTGCCCAAATTGCCAATTTGTCCCCATCTTCTTCCCTTCCTTTCTATCAGTGGATAAAACTTTTTACCTCAACAACTTCCTCCCATTCAACAAAATCCTGTTTTTTTCCTCTTTTAAACGATAATCAAACATTGATAACCTCTCAAATGATGGGAAAAAAATAATAAATGAAAAATATTTTTGTTCAAGCTTATACAGTCTGACCCCGATTTAACAAATTCATTGGGACCGGAACTTTTATACATTAAATCAGGGTTGTTTGTAATATTGGGGTGTGAAAAAAAATTGTACTTACTTTATCTATAAGCCCTAATGAGCAATTATGCATAAATATCCGAAAAAAGAAAGTGTACACTTTTTGTTCAGCATTCTACGAATTATTACACACTAGTTTGAAAATTTCAAGTACTGAGTAATAGATGTTTGACAATTTTCTTGATACTTGACTCGAAACCTTTCTCTTTCGACTTTATGGAGAAAAGAAAATACAATTTACAACTTGCTGAATGAGATATGTTTTTAGTTTAGAGGCCATGTAAGGCACTTGAAAAAGTAAGTTTTAATAAGAGTTTTATTATCGCTTTCTGCATCAATTGCTATTCATTGGTTGCCCTCTCGCCCGTCAAAAATTGCAGATTCCAATTAAAGTGTTTTTCTTGTTCAGACAACATGGGTATGTCATTTGGAAAACAATTCAATATTTTCTAGCTCAAATTGAGGAAAAAAAAATTGTTTTCGCTGTTCTAAAATTTGTTAATTTGCGGTTTATTATTCTTTAAATGAGGGTTTTTGCTTTCATTTTATTGGGAGAAAAATAAAAATTCCCTAAATCGTGAAACTTGTTAAATAGAGGTTCATTAGATCGGGGTCCCAATGTATTATCTCAAAGTAGAATCATAGTATTAATTTGTAAAATGAAAGTGAAACTTCTCTAAGAAAAAAAATTCATTGAGTGTGAAAAATGGACTCCTTAGTTATTAGTTTTATTGATAATTTTTAGTGCATTCTAAAAGAAAATGCTTTGTATTCTTTGTATATTTCATGAAAATGAGGTCTGATGTAAATTTTTTATGTCACTTTATATTTAGCTCAAGAGCAAAATGAAGATTCTCTAGTTGTAGAGCTGCATAAGGTATGCTTCACCTATTTTATTTAAGCCTTTTATTGAGCTGTTTGAATAGTTTAAAATTGATTAAAATAAAACTTTCACTATATAGGAGAATGTGGGGCAAAGGGAAATGGTGAAATATTTACTCTGTTTTTGGCGCTACTTAATATTTTAACTATGTAGTAACACCAGTAATCTAATCCAGTCAGGGAAAAAAAAAAATATATCTTTGGAGATTAAAAGATATGATGATGTAAGCAATTTTCAAAAATTGATACTCATGTTGTACTATTTTGTTGTAAGTTAAAAATCATTTTTCTTATTATGAAATGATAAAGTTCTTGTTATTAATATTTGAAATGTTCATTGTGACCTACTAATGTTTGGTGCACTATTTATATTTAATATTAAGCTTATTTTTGTAGTAAATGTTTTTTTTTTAAATAGTCAAGTGCTTGCGGGACCAAGTAAAATAGTTCATTTTTGTTTAATTATTCAATCATTTATTAAATTATTTACTTATTCATTTATTAATTTTATTTTCATTCCTTCATTTAATAATTCAGGTTTTATTCATTCATTCACTTATTTTATTATTCATTCAGTATTTTATTCACGCATTTATTTTCAATTATATATTAATCAACCAACATTTTGGAAAGCGAAAATTTACTGCCAAAAGTAAAAAATAATGTTTCAATGAAAGTTTTATCATAAAATATATTTTTCTTTCTTTATGTATTGTAATTTTCAAAACGAATTTCCAATTTGTTCATTTTGAAAAAGTTAAGTTTTCTTCACTATTTCGCTTTGCCTCACATCCCCCCACTTTATAACTTTATGTATTTATTAAAAATAGTTGCCTGCTCACCTATTTTATTTTTAAATGTTTACTGGTAAAGCTAAAAAGGTCAAAAAATGGCAAACTTTTTGAAATACTTAATACATATTTAGTTGCACTATACTTTTTTTTGAAAATACATATTTAATAATCAGCCTAGTATGAAACTTCATTTTATATCTCCTTTGCAATGTTTCATTGGAATATTAGCATATTGATAGCAGGGAGTAAACAAGTGAAGAATGTAGCTGCAAAAGTAATTACCTCCAGTTCCAATTTTTGTACAAATATGTGTTTTTCAGTTTTTTACGTACTTAAGTAGTTTCAAAATGGTTCCCTAGCTCGTATTGTTACTCTTATCTTTTTGTTGGGACAGATATGCAAATTTTTCCTTAAAAATTATTTTTTGAACTTACCTACTTTTGTAACCATTTTGCTTCCAGTATAGATCAGCTTTAGTGAAGCTCTCACATGCTGCATATGCAGACATTGTTTTGCTATTGCATTTGCTTTAGTGTTTTCATAATCCCCTAATGTAGGAGATGAAAAGTAGCTCGAAAAAATATTCAAAATTGAAAGCACTATTTGTAGACTTGTTCTTACTGGTAATTATAAATTATGTTTGAATGAATTTAATGTGATAATATCTGTATATTGAACATACAAAGTACATTTAGTGTAATTAAATATCGAAAATCCAAATTTTAGTAGTTTTTAATTAACATTTTCCTTACATCCCATGATTTAAACATGGACTGCACATTTCTTGAAATTGTGGATTTTTCATAGCCTCTTCTGAGGTAACAACCACGATTTATGCTCTAATTTTTTTCAATCACTGACATGGTATGTTGATTAAAAATGAATGGGGCTTAGCTTTTTAGTTTTTAATCAAAATTGCATAATCAACAATATTAATTCTTTGGATTTGATTTCTAAAATGTGTTACTAATTAAAATTTCATAATCAATATAAATTAATTCTTTGAATTTGATTTCTTAAATTTGTAAGTGCTTAGAAATTTTATTATTTTAAATCTAAGATGTTTTACTTTTCTTCGCAGGCCAATGTCATATGCA
Source organism: Uloborus diversus (assembly GCF_026930045.1). Taxonomy (NCBI): domain Eukaryota; kingdom Metazoa; phylum Arthropoda; class Arachnida; order Araneae; family Uloboridae; genus Uloborus; species Uloborus diversus. Next base: position 16,875,209 of record NC_072739.1, read on the forward strand.
TTGTGTATGCTGTAGATGATGATGACACTATAGACAAAGTATTTATCTTTTTTTTTTAAACATTTTGTTATTCATTCTTTTTTGTTTAGAAATTGAATTGATTTCTGAGCAGCATCTAAATATTAGTAAAATTTTTGATAGTAATTAAAATATACTAAAGATAAATATTTTGTAGATTACATCATACTGGTTGCCCTTCATACAAGAACAACTGGGTGAAAATCATCAAATTCCTGTTGTGCTTGTAGGAAACAAAGTAGATCTTGTTGAATATAGTTCATTAGAGGTAAGATTAGTTTTATTCCTAAATATCTTTTAGGTGCTTATATTGTTTCTAATCCAGACAAAGATGTTTTTAGCCCCCCTACAAGCATATTTCACGCATTGAGAATCCAAATACAGTCGACTCCCACTACAACACTTTTCAACTTACGGGAAATGGCTATAGCGTGAATTTTTTACGAGGAACTAATTTTAGAGCTGACGAGAATCCCTCGTCCACAACACGATTTTTTTTGGAATCAAGTATCGGCTTCGTCATTGAAAACTAAAATTTAATTTCATGAATGTTATTACATCCCTTTAGCATCACTGACACTGAAAGTTCCCACATAAAACTAGTCTACACATTGCATTGTTAGTGCATCAAATAACCACTCAGCAGCTTTCATTTATTTATTTTTTCATTCTAAACATTAAAGTTGATGAAATATAATGGCACCTTAGTGTGCTGTTTCATCTAAAGTTTGTGAAGATATGGCAAAAAAAGAAAGTATCTGACAAAAAAAAAAGTTTAAGATTCTCGATATGCTTGAACAACTACAAAACGTCAATGGTAGCAACCCAATAAGTATGACTGAATGAAACATTATAAAAGAAAAGACGAAGCAACTGTATTTTAAAATGTATTAGATAAGAATAACAATCTGATCATGGAGCATAAATCATCATCATCTTCATTTTTTAACTCCTAAACATTATTACTGTATCTACTGTACAGTACTAGATAGTGCAGCATTTTATTATTACTACATACTGTGCGTACCATGTTGTTTTATTTCATGTATTTCCCTCCTATCGATCATTCATTTTGTGCATCTTAAAATATTTATGTTGAATTTCACAGCTTCTTTTATTTTTTAAATACAGTACAAGTCAACTTTTTAAAGGAAGAAACTGTAATGTATAGTTGAGGAATGCTGTAAAGCAGTTTGAGGGGTGTTTACAAATGTCTAAAAGAATTTGGTATGTTTCTAAATAATTGTATCATACATTTTTCCGCGACGCGAAATTTCAACTTACGCTAAGAGTCTTGGAACGCATCGCGTAAGTCAGGACTCGACTGTACAGTGAAGCCTTTGTATATACTCCCTGTAACGATGCACAGTGGGGATGTTTGCATAAAGGTTTAAACTGTCTGTTATGATAGCCTGTCTACAACAGTTTTTTTTTTTTTGGGGGGGGGGGTCTGTAACAATACCCAACCGTATTGTTATAGACAAGTTTTCTATATGTCTCAAAAATTTAGTCTCATGTTTTTCAAACGTTGTATTTTAAACAAAAATTTAGTTGAATTTAGTTTGCAATTTCTGTAACAAGTTTTACAAAAAATGAAAAAAATTCTATTTCTGTCATTTTAGATCACAAAAAATGTATATTATGTTCTAAAAATAAAGAACACTTGCTATATGTCAAATGATATTTAAACCAAAATGAGAAACTGTTAAAGCAATCAAACATGACAGAGATAAGTAACACTCTGTAAACGAATTGAGAGAAATTTGTGTTAGAAAAGAGATGATCATGAAGCTAACTGTTTAAAATTTAAAGTGTGCAGTATTTATTCTATTATAATATAATTTATTTCAATTGAGTTAAGTAAATATCAAGAGTGAGATAATTTAATTTTAAGTTTATCGTTTGCTGGGTGAAATTTGATGATTTTTTTTACTATTATGAAGAATAACGTGCGTAATTTTGATGATTAATCCATTACATTAAAAAAATTAGTTGAATAACAAAGAAATGTACTCCTTATATATTTTCAATATATGACATTTTTAATTTTAGTATTTGAGTTGTGGCAAAACAAATACATTTAGTTGGCAGAATCGTAAAAATGTCAAGCTTTGCGTTTTTGTTTACTTTCTCAATCTGTTCAGTGTTCCTTTGCATGTTGCGGATTCCTGTAACTCATTGTTTCCCAACCGGTGGTTCTCGAACCCCTGGGGGTTCGCGAGAGGTATCAAGGGGTTTTTTATTCGTTATTTATTCATTTGTATGTCACACATTCGATACTCTTTATATGAAAATCTCTTATATAATTAAAAACTGAGCATATCTATGTATGTATGTATGTATGTCCAAGCTTCTTCTCCCGAACGACAGTGAACTGACCATTGAACCAGGTATCGATAGATTCGTAATTTTCCCATCTTTATGTTTGGCTATTTAACATAATCCTCTGATAGTAATTAGCGGAAATATCAATTAAAAGCTATTAATTATGACACAGATTTCAACATAAAATCCCTGTTTTTCGAAGGCTTTCCTCCATTCAAATTATTATTCAGTGCTTCATCTCAACTTTCGGCATCAATGCTTTTATTAAAATGTATAGCGTGAAGAAAATCATTGAGATGAAAGATCTGTTGCCATTTTTTTTTCTCGAATATGAACAGGTAAAATTCTTGTTTTTGTTTTGAGGCTTTTCCTGTAATCAGGGGATTTAAAATGTTTACTTTTTTGGAGTTTTTTCCGCAATCTGCTGCAAAATTTCACTGACTTTCTTTTTTTGGTTCAAGCCTGAGTGTTGAACTCATGTCACTTGTCATAACTTTTATTTTCGAGGTGGACCGTGCAAAGCCGGGCGACGCAGCTAGTGTTAGTATATTTGTTGACATATTTTACAGCACAAGGGGTTCGCCAGTTTCTTTCTGGCCTTGAAAGGGGTTCGCAAGGGGGAAAAGGTTGGGAACCGCTGCTGTAAATGAATGCTTCTGAAACTTGGTGTGGCCAAGTGCCAGTTCCTGACATCCATTTGTGTATTTTATAGTATCTTATAAAAAGCTAAATAAATACATTCTCATCTTTTCTAAACGTTTACTGTTTTAGCCATATAGTATAAGTAAATCTATTGCTCTCAGCTATCTTTCTTACATAGAAATGATTTTTGATATCAAATGACAAAATAAAATTTTTACTTCATTATTCATTGAAATTTTATTTCTTGTTTAGATTATCCTACCAATTATGAATGCATATGCAGAAATAGAATCATGTGTTGAAGTGAGTATAAATCTATGATTTTGAATTAAGTGTTTCTTAATGCCTACATTGATGAAATTTTTTCCATGACACATTTGTCCTGTAAACCTTAAAATGATTGTGTTCTCTTTATTCTCATAACTTTACACGTTTCTTTTCAATTTAAAATATTTGTACATTTCCCATTCAAACTTAAATAACTTTTACCTTTTTGTTTGGCATTAACTTCTTTAAAAATATAGATTTTGTTCTGCCAGCTGAAAAATTCACTTTTTATATGTAAAATATTCATTCAAAGCCTATAGTTCTAAAGAATTCTGCTATTTTGTAACAGTTGTTACTTTTTGTAGCCAAATTTGACTGTGTGTAAACTTTTAACTGTGCAGATGTTTTATGATACAAAAGTTTTTGCTTCAAATTTACTCACATGTTTATTTTTGACATATTTAAAGGGAATGCTTGAAAGAGAATTAAAAAATGCACTTAAATTTAAATTTAGGGAATGAAGTTGAGTTTTATATTTGTATTAACTGTTTCTTAGTGATTCAAGTCCCAGTGAAAAATATTACAACACAAGATTTCATGCAGCAATAGTTTTACTGTAGTGAAAAACATCCACAATTGTGATGTGTTGCAGAATTTTTGAAATCGTATTTTCTATTTCAATTCACTTGCTCTAACTTGCTAAACATAATGTGTTAGCTTATTCTTTTTACACTTAGTTAATGTGTTGATGTCTAATTTTCTATCTATAAATAATAAATTTCTTTCAATAATAAATGATGTTTAAAAAAGAAAATAAGCTTAGAAATTTTGAGCGTGGTTAAGAAGGCTTCTGTTATGAAATACTGTAATGCATATTCTGAATGATTAATGAAGAAAACTCATAGATTAAGTTGAAAATAAACTGGTTATCTTTTACACATTAGGAAAAGTGCATTGCATTAATAGTAAAGAAAGAAGAAATATATGAATCATTTTTTCTTAATGGCTTAAGTTCACTATCCCATATCCATGCCTTTTTATAGTTAACTAAAATATTTTAAAGATTTTTACTTCCTATTAAAAAAAAAGGAAGTATTGTATTCGCGAAAAATTTTTCACTCAAAAATCGACCTTAATTTCCATTTTGCTCATCCCCGAATGAATGTTGAGTTTTTTTTTTTTGACTCGACCACACATGGATAAGTGCCTAAGAACGTATAGACACGTGAAATATCCATTTTGACGATTCCCGAGTTAGTTACAACGAGTTTTCTCGTGACGTCCGTATGTATGTATGTATGTCGCATAACTCATTGTTAATTTCGATGTAAACTCAAGTAGTGTTATAATTTGGCAGACACTTGGCGATATATCGCCAGTCTTTTGGTCGCCAAGTTTTGTTGCCAACTTGGCAACAAATTTGGCAATTTTTTCAAATTTTGTTTTTTTAAATCTGGTTTCAATTTGGCCACTGTCGGTGATATTAACAGAGTAAACTATTGAATCACATGAAAATTGCCAATAATGGGGAAATGATATTAAATTGGAGAAAAAGGAAGTCATGTGAGGCACACATCAGCTCGTTTTGTAATAACTTTTAATTTAAATAGTAAAAGATTGTTGAGTTTGAAATACAAAATTAAAGTACAGTAGAACCTCGATTATCGGAAGTAATTGGAACCGAACCTACTTCGAATAATCAAAAATTCATTACTAATAATCTAGTTTAATATGTAGTATTGTCTTTGAGCTGTTATTAAGACTATTTAATTTGTTAAATAGACTAAAATTATATCTAATAATAAATTTATCTCTGAAACAAAAACTTACAATGGTTTAAATGGAAGCTTCACCTGGTATAAATTGGCCATCCTTTTGCCGCGCAGCGCCAACCTGAAGTTTTGTTAAAAGCATGAGTTCAGAGGAATCACTGTTCCTGTTGTTCCAACCAAACGAGGCATTTTAAGAGACACTCAAAAGCATCATTGTTAATGATCTTATTTACTCCGGAATCACTATTATCCTCGTCATTTTCTTCTTTTGGAGAATTTCGGTCTGCTGCTATTAATTCCTCATTATTGAGCAACTGGAAGGAGGACAATTCAACCAATCTGTGATTTCTCTATCCTCACAATTTTCAAAACCTTTCATTGTGCTTAAAAAGGCTTGAAAATTCAGCAACACTATCTTTCACAACATCTGTAGCATTTTCATCTGCGCCAGTTGGAAAATTCGGCAAAGATTTTCGCTAACTTCATCTTAGTGTTATCTGCACTCTTAGTTTGGAAAAGACGGCTTGCGTAGAAAACGAATGTGAGGGAAAGAAAAAAACTTTCAAAATGGTGTTTGTTAAGAGAAAAGTAGAAAGTGAAAAAATAGTGAAGATGAAACCGACTTCGGTTAACGGAGAGTTTCGGTTGATCAAGGTTTGGATAATGGAGGTTCTACCGTAGTTGAAAAATTTTTGGTAGTTATCAGTGGTGTTTGTGATCCAAAATTTTAGGCGGACAACACCTTCAAAAACTGAAAAATTGTTTAATGAAAAAAAAAATCTAAAAAACTTTTAAAATGTTTTTTTTTTTGATTGATTTGTGTATGTCAAGTTTCATCATGGTTTTCAAAAATTTCACTCTGTCTTCAGAAAATTTTACTTGAGTTTACTATCAACTCTGGCTGTTATAATAAATAAAGCAAAATTTTCTTAGTAATAAAAGCAATTTTATTTATTGATTAAAGTGAAAAACAGACGTAAATAAAGCACAAATTTTGAAGAAAATACAGCATATAGCTATTTCAAGGCTACAATGGAGCCTCTTCATCCCTGAAAAAAGCTCTATTGTTTGTGTTGGTGAGTTTTTTACACTGATGAGCTCCATTGTAGCCTTGAAATAGCTTTTTGTTGTATTTTCTTCAAAATTTGCTTTGGGTTTTCACTTTAATCATGTTGCAGCACAAAGCTTATATGATAATTTTTCATTTAATTTTTATGTGCTGATATTTTTTCAGCAATATTGGATTAAAATACTTTTTTGTTTTAGTGCTCTGCAAAAACATTGAAAAATATTTCAGAACTTTTTTATTATGCTCAAAAGGCAGTACTTCATCCCACCACCCCTTTATATGTTACTGAAACAAGAGATGTAAGAATTGTTTTTTTCCCCTCTCATTTTATTTATATTTCATTATTGAGGGATTGAATTTTATTTTATTTTATTTTTTTAATTTAGCTGACTGAAAAATGTAAAAAAGCTCTCACAAGGATATTCAAGGTAAATATCAAGGATTTTTATATGTAAGTTTTATTTTATATTTGAAATAAACTGATTTCCAAAGTTAATTTTTCTTTGTTTATTTTAGATCTGTGATTATGATAATGATGAAATTTTAAGCGATTATGAATTAAATCAATTTCAGGTAAAGAGACATGCATTTCATAAAGTTTATATGTAGATTTATTTATTTATATACAGTTTATGATAGTTTATAAATATATTTATTTTTTTTAAGGCTTTATATATTTTTGGATTATTTGCAAAAATTAATTTAAGCATTTGAATGTACTATGTTTGCTATATGTTTTGATTATTTTTTGTTTCATTTATGAATGGATGATCACTTTGCAGTAAAATTTTAAGACATTTGTGCCTTTTTAATTGTACAAATAATAATACATTTTTTTCTACTATTTTTATCATTTTATCCCTTCAGCAGCAATAATATTTGAGTACAGTATTTTTAAGAGAACATATTGAAAAAGAAGTACAGGAATTAGTCATGAAACCTTTACATAATTTAAATTTCTGTGGGGGAACTTACGTTTCTTGGTTTTACTTTTCTGAGTTATAAAGTTGAATGCTGTAGAGTGACCCTTTTAAATGTAAGGGAAAAAAATAGAGAAGAAAATGGAGACATAAAAGAATTTTAGAAACTTTTTTCTAGGTCATTCCTCAGTATCTCATTGATGTTCTTATAAAGCTTGTTAAATCTAAATATATTTAACTTTAGGTTGCAGATACGGGACATTTAACCAATGGCCAAAATTTTCACTTCAACGTACTTCAACTGAACTTAAGGACGAGAAACAGCACAGGGTTAAAACAAGAACTGTATTTATTAAGAACAGGTTAAAACAAGAACTATATTTATTAAAAACAGGTTAAAACATTGTTAAGGTTACATGCGCATGTCAAGAAAGAACAAGCAAGCCCTGACCGCCCCAACACCAGCAGTTTTATATATTGAAAACACACTGTTGCCACATATAGTAAAGGTATTAGAAAAGGGTTAATTTGCATAAACAGCATTAATCAATAATAAATCTAACCTAAAGTTAAATCTAAATATATTTAACTTTAGGTTGCAGATACGGGACATTTAACCAATGTCCAAAATTTTCACTTCAACGTACTTCAACTGAACTTAAGGACGAGAAACAGCACAGGGTTAAAACAAGAACTATATTTATTAAGAACAGGTTAAAACAAGAACTATATTTATTAAAAACAGGTTAAAACATTGTTAAGGTTACACGCGCATGTCAAGAAAGAACAAACAAGCCCTGACCGCCCCAACACCAGCAGTTTTATATATTGAAAACACACTGTTGCCACATATAGTAAAGGTATTAGAAAAGGGTTAATTTGCATAAACAGCATTAATCAATAAACATTAATAATTCAATAAGAACACAAAACATTGAGAATAATATTCTACAATTGATATTCTCTAATTCCTGTTCCAACAAAGCTATTATTATTTTTTTTTTTCATTGGCAAAGTGATGTTAGTATGAAAAATTAATTTCTGCAATATTGAATTCAATAACCTTTGTGTTTTAGTGTCCTCTAAAAAGTTAGTGTTTATAAACTCTTTTATTATGTTTGAAGTATTTTACATGTATAATGAGGGTGAAAAAATTACCTTAGAAGCTGCATGGGTTTTTTGTTCTTCTCTTACAGCAAGGCAAGAGTGATTGAAATCCCGTTACAATTTATTACAAACAACTATTTATTACAAACTTCAAGGCTTCCCAAATTTTGTTCCTTGTAATGAGAATTTCATTGTAATAGAATTAAAGTAATACAATGAAAATTAAATTAGGACTAACATTTTATTTAGTTGAAACATATTTCGTTGTATTGATATTTTTTGTTACGCGATTTCACTGTATTTCTTCATAGACAATACTGTCAGGGCCAGATTTGGAAGTGTGGAGGCCCCGGGGCAATGAAGGAGTGGAGGCCCCTAATCAGGGTTTGAAAAGATCATATTTTCGAAAATATCCAATACTTCGATACATATCCGAATATTTTGATATATATGTATATATCCGATATTTTCGACCCGTGAAAGTTCGAGTATTTTGTTAAAAAAATATTGTGAGGGCCCCTTTGTTGTGGAGGCCCCGGGGCAGTAGCCCCGCCTGCCCTCCCCTAAATCCGGCCCTGAATACTGTTAAACCATAGGAAATTCTGTTTTTATCAGACATCTGTTTTCAGCAGTATTACATTCAATCATTTATTATTATAAATAAGAAGAATTTTTATTTTATTTATTCATTTATTTTATTTTATTTTTTTTGTTCAATTTAGCGGAGATGTTTCAATACTCCTTTACAACCTCATGCTCTTGAAGATGTAAAAAACCTGGTGCGAAAAAATGTTGATGATGGTATAAGAAATGATGGCTTAACTCTAAAAGGTAAGTTCATAAGTAGTTTATTAATTTTAAATTAAAACATATTAAAAGTAGGTTCTCTTACTTGTTTTTTGATTCAGTATAATTGAATGTTTTAAATGTTGCTATAAATAAAAAGCATGGATTTCAAATTTTTTAAACAATCTTTTATTTTGAACTAGCATGAAATTTGCTTATGGATCTCACCTTGACCTTGGCTTCTTTTGATTGTTTCTACCAATGACTGAAAAATAAATAATTATATACAGTCACTTAACTCTTTTCAACTTAGTGGTATATCTAATGCACAAACGATCGCACAACCTTGTGTTTTTTTTTTTTTTTTTGTCAAATTTCAACAAAAGTTTAGCTCTATTTTTTAACAGAAAAATTTCTGGTTAAGTCAAAAATTACAAGCATTAAAAAAAAAAAAGTTTTGTGTTTTAATGCAAGAAAAATGTGCTATTTTTTCCCACCATTATAGCAAAGATAAACTTTTGTCTATAGTATATTTTCTCCATAAAACCATTCAAGAATACATAACTCAAAAGATTTTCAAAATTTCAATCGCTCAACACATCTATGTTAAGAAAAAAAGCTCAATTTATTCAGTAGTTATTTTTCAATGACGTTTATAAAAAAAGTGCCATTTTCTTCAAAAATCATTTATTATTTTGCCTTTCTGTTTCAAAAATACAGCTCACACATGCATAGCAATATAACAAACTGCTGTGAAAATGTAAAAATGCTTATTGCTTATGTCAACCCATGATAACTAGTAACTCTTTAATCTGAGAATGAAGAAGCCGTGGTGGCCTGATCGGTAAGGCATTGGAATTGTGACCGGAAGGTCCAGGGTTCGGTCCTAGCCGGTTGAAGATCCACCGTCTTCTTTAATGGGGACTGGGGACATTAAATATGCTCGTGGTCATAAAGTCCTTCAAGTGAAACAATTCCTCTGGGGGTACTGGACCAAAGATTGCTCGGTTCTTGGTCTGGATAAAAAAATCAGAGCTGTCTTCAGGGTTCCATCCAACTGTTAAAACCAAAAAGTAGTAGGTACAGGGGCCCCTGGAGTGGGAAATAAAATGAGAATGAATAAAAAATCTGAAAAAGTATAAAAATTTATGCACAATGATAACATTTAGACCATTCTAACTTAAATTTGTCAGAAGCAAATTCATGTTTTATTATTATTATCATTATTATTTATTTATTTTTTGTATTTTATGTTCTTTAGTGTTCAATTTTTATTCCTGATAATGATCATTAAGAAAAAATTTCATTTTTCATTTTTAGTTAATGTTTCATTTGCATAACTTTACTTTGAATTCTTTTTAGGGTTTCTCTTTCTTCATGTTTTATTTATTCAAAGAGGAAGACATGAAACTACTTGGGCTGTTCTACGAAAGTTTGGTTACGATGATAACATGCAATTAAATAAGGATTACCTTTGTCCTAGGTAATGTTTAGTAATACATGTGGTGTATGTTGTCACTTAAGGATTGTTCTTCAGTAATTACATTTAACATAAAAAGCATTTCCAAGAAGAATTTTGTGTTTTTTTGCATTTTTTAATTTAGAATTTTTAACAAGAACAAAAGGTTTTCAAAAAGTTTTTTACTGACTTTTATGACATCTTTAGTGACTCTTAATACTAATTTTCTGTTTAATGGGACCAATAGCTTTTTTAATAGAAAAATATTGAAATTTTGTTACTTAATAGGGATAACAAACAAAACAAAAAAAAAAAAAAAAAGAAAGAAGCAGAAAAAAAAAAAAAGTCTTTCCGATGTTCAAGTATGTTTAGGCATATCAAATAGATTAGGCTGTATGTGCAGTAGGGTGGTTCAAAAATACATGTAGAAAAAGTGTCTGCTACATAACAGGACACCCCTCAATATTTTTAGACTTGTGGATAGCAATTTACTGGAAGAATTTTAGCTTCCTATGTCCACTGAAAGAGGGTGCTAAACCCCCACCCCTAAACTTCGTAAGTATGGGTAGGGAGTTAAAAATGTATTGAATTGAAAAAACAATGCTACATATTATAGTATACACTAGTAATATGCATATACATTGCAATAAAATAATTATTTTCAAAAAAAAACCAGCTTGGGAAATTAAATGTGTCTAAATTTGGCATTTTCTGTGGAATGGCGAATGTTGAATTAAGGGGTCATTCAGCACCCTCTTAAAATTTGAGTGAGAAGCTAAAACTTTTACATTATAATACTATCAGTAAAGTAAAAAAAAAAATAGGGAGTGTCCTAGACTATAGCTGAATAAAAGTATTTTTGAACCACCCTAGTGTATAGTATGTTCTTGATATCACGAAGTCCAAGGGACTGAAACAGTCCAGATTACAAGGTCATAATACAGTCGGACCCCAGTTTAATGAATTCCGCGAGTTAGCAAATTTTTCTTTTACCTCAACTAAAATGAAGGCAAAACCCCCTGTTTACTGAATAATAAACCCAAATTAACAAATTGTTTTAGCAGCCGAAAAAAAACTCTTTTTTTGTTAGTTTGAGTTAGGAAATATTGGATTGTTTTCCAAATGATGCATCCATCTTGTCCAAAGCAGAAAAAGACTTTTCTTGTAATCGGCCATTTTTAAGGGGCAAGGGCGCAACCAATGAATATATATTCTGATGCAGAAGGCGATAATGAAACTCCCATTAAAACTCATGTATCAGTATCATAATATCATATAGACACTCCCATAAAAACTTTTTCAATTGCTTTACATGACCTGGAAACTAAAAACACATCTCATGCACCAGGCTGTGAATGACACTATTTTCTACTCGCCATAAAGTCGAAACGGAAATTTTTCAGGTCAAGTATCAAGGAAATCGTCAAACATCTCTACTCAAATTTCAAATTAACCACTGTGTAATAAGTTGCGGAATGCTGAATAAAAAGTGAACACTTTCTAATCATGGATATTTTTTGTGCAGTTGCTTATTAGGGATTTTAGATAAGATAAGCTCTTTTTTTTCTCACCCAATATTACGAATAGCCCTAATTTAACATATAAAAGTTTTGGTCCCGATGAATTCGTTGAATCAGGGTCCGACTAATAATTAAATAATATTCTAAAAATTAGTCATGATAGTTAAAAATAAGTAGAAACATGTAATGAGAGTTGAAAAAAAGTCTTAATACTGTAACAAAAACTTTATTTTTTAAATTGAGCCAAAAATAATAGAGAAAAAAGAACACTCTTGACGTGTCAAAGATTTGGATTACCAAATTACAGAAAGTTTTCAAATGAGTTTCAACATTTTTGGACAACCTTGGGCTTTAGAATAAAGGTGGCAGTAGATAAGCTTCTCCGAATCAATCCCTGTGAGAAATAATGAAGGGTGTGAGAAATTTTTGGAAATATTCCTTGCATTGCGTCGAGACAATAAACTGATATTTCTGGAAAAATTATGTTTGACTTTGAAAAATATTTGACATAACAAGGTTTTGATTAAAAACTCTGCGACATAAGAATGAAAAATAACATTAGATAAATATGCAAAATCAAGGGGAAAAATATTTTTTTGTCATATCAAGGATTTCGAGATATCAAGAGTGTACTGAATTAAATTTTGTGCAGTAAAATTTTATTTCCTGATGCAGAACACATTCTGTTATTCTACTTCAATTATCTTTTTTGATCAATTAAAGTTGATTATTTGTATTGTACATATCTAATGAAAAAACAACAACATTCATAAGCATTTATAATTTATGTTTGTTTTATCAGAGAATGAGGTGTTTATATATTTACAAGTTAAAAAAAATAAATATACAAATTAAATAATGAATGTGTAAAGTAGTACACAATTTTTATTCTTCCATCTTTGGATTGCTTAAAAATCCAAGCTCTCTGTTTTTGCCGATAGTTTAGGCTAGATGTAGTTTTGTTTTTTGTTTTCTTTGGACGTCTATTTTCGTTTTCAGTAGTTGATATCTGAAACGTATCTGTTCGTTCTTGTAGGTTAGTTGTTCCTCCTGGTTGTACAACAGAGCTGAGCCATCAAGGATATCACTTTCTTACCACATTATTCGAAAAATATGATCAGGCAAGTAAAATTTTGTTGGTGTGAAATTTATCTTTTTTCGTTCAACAATTTACTTATTCTCTCTTCCAAAAAGTCTAGTTTCTGTAAGATTGGCTCTTAAGAGAAAATATTGAATGCAAGCAAATGTTGTCGTTGTCACTAGCATTTTGTCTAACTGTTTAGCACACAAAAATACCTCTATTCCTTTTCGTTCGCTGCCCCATTTTTGATTGAAAAAAAAAAGCAGCTGTCATGAGAAGTCTAGTTTATCTTATACTAAAAGTATCTCTCTCTTATGTAGTAGTTATCTCTTATACTTAAAGTAGCTAGCTGTTTCTTGCAAAATTAGATTAATACAATAGACTCTCGTTTTACAAGTGTTTATTTTAAGCGGTTTCGATTACACGCGGTTTATTATTTGACACCTTTATTTTATTTTATGCGGATGAGTTTCTGCAAAGAGTTCACACCTCATCGCAGATACAGCAATGCAAACAGATAAAATTTTCCCCTCTTTTAAAATCCGAACTCCTAAAGATTGCAGATTACGCATAATCAACTGCATTTTGCCGTGCAAATAATTGAGCTCGGGCCACTGGAGACATATGTTTTCTTTATGAATGTTGTGTAAAAAAGTCGATATAAGTACACATTAAACTTATTACAGTCGACTCCCGCTACAACGCAATCCGACTTATGCGAAATGGCTATAGCGCGATTTTTTCACCAGCAAAGAATTTTAGGCCTAACGCAAATTCCTGGTGCAAAACGAAAATTTTCGGAAAAGAAATCGTGGTGTGTAAGTATCGGCTTTGTTATTGGCTACTAAATTTTCTTTTCGTGAATGTACCTTTATCCCTTTAGCATCATACGGAGCCCGGAATTTCCCGCACCGTTGCTTATACAAATAACTACTCCTCATTTTCATTTATTTTTTTCATTCTAAATGAAAGTTGATGAAATATGACACTTAAGAGCGCTGTTTCACCTAAAGTTTGTGAAGATAGAAAGAAAAAGAGAAAGTTTCTGTCAATTGAAGAAGAGCTAAAGTTTATATGCTTGAACAACTATAAAATGCGTCGAAGACAGCACGGCAATTAGGTATGAGTGAATCTTCTATTTGTACAATTAAAAGTCAAAAACAGGAAATCCGTAAAAGTTTACCGAGTAGCATCTAAGCAAAATGCAAAAATTATGAAAATGGAAGTTGCTCTCGTATAGGGAGGTTGCAACCTATTAAATGTTCATATTTTGGCTAATGGATATTGTTAATTGACCCTCAAAACTAAAAAATTCACCATCGCCGAATTTTAAAACACCGTGATTGCTTTTTAATGAATTTTTAAAAATCCACGCGCAAAAGTGCGCTCTTCTGAAACGTCACGAGCCTACGTCACAGGGCGCTAATGGGCAGCCTTCCGCCGAAGATCCCTTGTTTTCGCTAGGGACATTTTGAGCGCGCTGATATTTTTATTTTTTAGAAATTCAATAATTCTTTTGAGCACACTATGGAGGCCAGATTCATTAAAGCACAATCTAAATAATCTTCCTCAATTAACATCAATAATGATATTCGAATATTTCCGAGAGGATGGGAGGTTTAATGTTCCAAGAAACGCGAGGAGTTAAATGCGAGGAGATAAGCCTTTTACGTTTCGTCTTCGAAGTCGAATATGCACGTCCTTCCACTTCTCCCGTATCGGAAGAGCGCAAGACGTCACTTCCTATGCCATTTGACGTCACACGCGCTTGAACTTTAAAAATTAATTTTAAAAGAACTACTTATCGGATCGCAAAATTTTTTTCACCTATGATGTTCATACATGTTACTCTATCATAAAAAAATAAAATTGAAAAATCGAAAACTTCCCTATTGTGAATTAAAGAAAATCATTAAGAGGGGTTTTGTCTTAGGTGGAAACGTTATAAAAGAATCAGTGAAGCAACTGTATTGTATATTTAACAATATAGGGGCATTCCAAGGTATTTTTGACATTTATGTAGAGTCCGTAACGTGACCTTTTTTGCCATAACTTTTTAATTTACTGCTTGATTAGCATATTATTTTATTTTGATCTTTTCCTACCTACACACCAGCTAATGTCAAAAATACTGTGGAATGCCCCTATATGAGAATAACGGTTTGATCACACAACATACATCTTAATTTTCTTAAATTACAATTATCAGTACTGGATCTACTGTAAATTACGACTATGGTGCATTTGTTTTTGTTACTATACATGCTGTACGTACCGTAGTGGCTTATTTTATGTCTTTCTTTCGCATTAATCATTGGTTTTGTGCATCGTAGCACTATTTTCTGTGGAATAAAACGTTATTTAAAAATAAAATACTAATACAAACTCAGTTTTTTATGTAAGAAACAGTAATGTATAGTTAAGAAATGGTTTTAAACAGTTTGAGGTGGTGTTCACAAGTGTCTAAAATAATTGGATATGTTTATAAAAGTTTTTACACATACTCTTTTCCGCAACGCGAAATTTAAACTTACGCGAGGGGTCTTGGAACGCATCCCTCGCGTAAATCGAGACTCGACTGTATACAATTAGTCATCACTAGAATGATATATTTTGTTAACTACGGAACCAAACCTCTATTTTAACACTAATATTAGGTGTCAATTTACGCGGTTTCGATTTTCTCAGCATTTCCCTGGAACGTAACCACCGCGTAAAACGAGTGTCTACTATACGGTAAAAATAAACAATTAAGAATCAGGCCAAATAAAAGGCCATATCAGCCAAGTCGGAAGCAAGGGGCCAGGCCCTTATGGAGCCCCGTTGATGCTATAAGATGGTCAGAGTAGTATACACGTTATAAGTTTTATGGTGGTAAGGGGGCCCGGCAGCCAATTTGACAAGGGACTTGCCTTGCCTCTCGGTGGCCCTGATTAAAATTGCATTTGTTATGAAGACAATTGATTTTGTAAAGAGACTGATTTTATAAGCCAGCATACCTGTGTTATAAGAAAGTTTTCTAGTTTAAATACTCGAAAAAGTGTGTTTCTATGTTTGTATTTTATTTTAAGTGTTTCAGAATACAGTTGACATTTTAACAAAGCATTCAGCATTACCTCTTCGTCGTTCTTAAGTGAATGACGTTGCTCCGAATGACTTTAAGCTATGAAATCAAACACTTTTCTCACATCTGTTGAAGAGAACTAATTTTTCACTGCAATTTATTCATTTTCCAAGAGTGATTCTTTCACTTCTTGATACAACATCATTTTGGAATTCATTGTGTCTGTTGCAGTTTTTCTGATATTGAAATGATTTTGTTCTCCCAGATTTGATTTTAAAAAGCGGCTGATTTTATAATCCAGTGATTTTATTTCTGGCGCTTGCTATAATGGGCTAGCTTAGCCTGAATTTACTGGGTGGGGAGGGGAAGGGGTCCTTACTTGTAGATAAATTGTCATTCAGGGATTGGCAGTTTTGTTAAAGCCAAGGGTTCCTTTGTGGTTTTGACTCTCCAACCCCGTTTGCTGCTTCTCTGGGCTGAGCAGCCACAGCAACCCTTACATCACAACCAATTTGTCAAGTTTCTTGTATCTGCTGTCTATCCATGAATGATGTAAAGACTAAAAGTTCAGTGACTGAGTTCAAGTTGGTAATTAGTGTGAAGTAAAAGAAAATTGAGGAGGAAGGGTTAATTACAAATATTTCGCTGCAAATTTTAGTCCTTATAACTTTTTATTTTATTAACTTGGGTATTTTCATGAAAATTGTAAAAAATTATGCATTACTTTTGGAGAAATATGTATTTCATTTAATTATTTCAATGGGGGAATTGAGTTACACAAAATGACCACAATAGTCTGTAAGTGCAAGTAAGAATTAATTTTTTCACAGGACCTATAATTTCACAAGTAACTGTTTTTGCTACATGCAACATGTAAGAAAATTCTATTCGGAGCAACCAAAAAGAAAATTTATATGCATAACACACTGCAGGTGCCTTCTTTTGAATAAAGGCTTGAACAGTCTTCAGTATAGTGAAACCATTGCTGATGTTAGCTCCAGCCCAAAAATAGTATGGGGGGTCGAGGTACATTGATCCCCTTTTCATTTTTTATGTGATCAGAAAGTTAAATGAGCAGTTTGATTGTATGCAATAAGTTTCGACCCCCCCCCCCCCTTTTTTTTTGAAATGTCCCTTTCATTAATTTTTTTAAAACAACTGGGTAAGTTGGTCAGCAATATGCAAACACCTTCTTTTACAGTTTAGATGAGAAATATTGCCCAATATGTGTGACTAACTTATTTTCTTTTTGCCAAAAATGAAAAACTTAAACTTTATAGATCAAACTAAATATTAAACTAACAAACTTTTATGTCATTGCATTTATTCCAAATTTGTCTGCACTTTCGTAAGAATCAATGCGACGATAATTTTTATTAACTTCAGTGCTACTATTACTAGATGATTTTTCCCCCCTAATTCTTCCAGAAGTTTTTGTGTGATCTTCTAAAATTGGACCAATGTACCCCAGGTTCTTAGTCCAGAGAAACTCTTGTAATTTTTTCAAGTAAGGGGTTTGTAATTTTTTTCCAGTAAAAAAAAAAAAAAAATTTGAATTTTCACATTGAGAATTTAAATTATATTTTTCGCAATCACATGTTTTTTGCGTGTGTGCAGGCATGTGTGTGTGTGTTTGTGTCTGTGTGCAGGCATGTGTGTGAGTGTGTATGTGTGATCGTGTGTTTGTGTGCAGGCATGAGTGTGTGGGTATGTGTATATGTGTGTCGGCATGCATGTGTGTATGTATGTGTGTAGGATATGAACGCAACCTGGAGAAGGTTTGAGCTAGAGGAGCAGCATCGTGAGGCCGATCGACGATGATGCTGCAGAGGGAGGTGGGGGGAAAATAAAATCATAGGACGCCAAAAAAAGTCAAGTGAGAACAATAAGCAATTGTGATTGCTCAAAAAGGAAGAAGAAACTGCAAATAATCTTAAACTAAAAGAACTTACTTTAAGAGAGGAATATAATTCAATCTGCTTCAATCTTTATGAAAACCATTTGAAAAAAATAAAGTTGCAGACTTCTGAAAGTTACTCAGCGCTGCCAAGGTAACATTTTCTGAATTAAAATGTGATCCATGTGCTTTCATTTAGGTTCTGTTATTTATGTTTTGTTTCATGATAGGATAAAGATGGATGCTTATCTCCATCTGAAGTTTCTGATCTATTTAGTACCTGTCCAGTTATTGCTTGGGGTCCTGAAATTGTCAACGTTGTACCTACCAACGAGAATGGATGGATAACTTTGCAAGGATACTTAGCTGAATGGACGTATGTTACACTTTTTTTTTATCACCCAATTTTTTTTTCTTTTTAAATGTTTGTTTCTATTTATTTTTTTTTTAAAAAGTTTGTATGTGAAATTACAATGAAGCTTCTCTAAACTTTCACGGTTATTAATTTATGTTGTTGTGTAAAAGTGATCTATCTTCATATTTTTTAAAATGCATATTAGTTTGCTAAACGGTATTACATTTGGTTATATCTTTTAGTATAACAGAGAGGCCAAGCACTTTTCAAAAGATAATTATCTAATGACTAAAAGTAGCTGAACACTTTTTTCTGAGGGAAAAAATTGCTAAAGGATTTATATAACAAGGTATAGTAAAGTGATTAAAAATGAGATACACCGCTTTTACAATGAACAACACAATGAATGATGTAAAACATTACATTGTTTTTAAAGCATAAATTGGCATAAACTGTTGGATATACAGTAGCTTTGAAAGATATTCATACTTTAAAAAGTTGTAGTTAGAACAAAATATCCTGGCATCGAACTCCAATCTGCAGTCCAATATTTTCTTGCATCTTTATGTGATTGTAAATAAAACCCAACATGTTTTTATTTTTATGTTTTTAAATTTGACTGATTTTCTCTTTTTAAAATAGAAGGAGATACTAAAAGAGCTCTCCTCAAAAGTTAACTTTTACTGAAATGTTTTTTAATATGTAGTTATTAAAATTATTACCTGTCGTTTTATTTAGTTATATTTATTTATATATTTATTTATTTTATTGTTCTGGACATTCAAGAAAAAAGTTTGGCTTTAATTTTCACTTGCTTACTCTGTTATATTCTACTAACTGTATACAAATGGCTCATGGATATAAAATAACAAAAATCTTTTTATAATTCTTATTTTTCATCACAGGAGTATTAAATCAGTTCAAAATATTGCTAAATTAGTTTGTTTTTCTCAGTTTGCATAAATAGTACATTTAAAATATTTGCAAGCAAATCTTTCTGTTTCTGCAGTTATGCCTGAACTATTGCCTGAAAACCGTTGAAATGTGTAACTGATGCTGATTAAATGAACTTGAATTTATCAGCATTCTGCATGTTGCTATTCGAATCAAGGATGCTATCATATTATATCCAAGCTCATCTGTTTTTTTCCCTCCTTCCAGGTTAATAGCTGCCTTAGATGTGAATCGTTTGATGGAGTTCCTAGCTTATTTAGGCTACATATCTTCCTCAGATGAAAATCAACTGTCTGCAATTATTGGTAATGAAAGTTCATTATTATTTCAATACAGGGCTCTCTTAATTTTAAGTTCAATTTAGAAGATGTTATAAAATTTGTGGTAAAGTTTTGTTGGATATAATTTTATGTTAAGTAAGGGGGGGGGGGAGAATCAAAATTTCTCCAACGGTGCGGAAAAGTGTTGTTCTCAATGCCACTATTTAGTAGTTTCCTGAACAATTTAGTGAACTTAAAATGTGATTTACCGATAGTCCATAAGATAATTCTTGATATAATCAAATATTTATGAAGAAAACAAAAAGATACAATAATTACTCTTAAAATCCCACTCGGTTTCCAATATTTTCCTTCAATAAAATAAATAGCAAAGGAGAGTTGCACCGTTTCTCTTTTTTAAGAGCCTTAAAATGTTTTTTTTTTTCAATTATTCCTTTAGTCCAATTTTTAAAAAAAATCCTGCTTGTTTAAGCAAAATAATGTATGTTTAACACCTTTCATCTCCAAGTATAATTTAAATCTGGTTATAATTTTAAAAGTTTCTTGAAATTTAGAATGTTTGTATAGTTTTGGTGGATTAAGAAAAAAATTCAGATGTGGAAAATCTGTGTCACTATTTGCAGAATTCAAATCTTTAAATCCTAGAATCACAGTAAAAAAAATAAATAAAAAAACTCCAAAAACACTTTTTAGCAACAAAATGTACTTTTCTTAACATTTCTACTTGCATTTATAATTTTCCTCGTGAAATTTGGTAAAGGTTTTTTAAAGAATTAGGAATAAAAATAGAAGCTACACAAGAAGCAATTCCTTATTTATTTTTCACCAGTTATGGAAACTACCGAGCATAATGTCTTTGGTTCTGAAACAGTTGGAATATTTTCTGTTTTGCATGACTTTCTTCTTTTTTCTCTTTTTGGTAATCTCAATTAAAAAAAAATGCAAGGGAAAAACTAAGAAAAATTTTGTTAATTTGAAGAAAAAGGTTCCTGTTTGAATGATGACAAGTGCCAAATTAGTAGTTCTCGCTTGACATTGCATCTCAGTCTTTTGTTGTGAAATTATACTTTTATAACCCTCCATACACTTGCATTAAAAAAAAAGAAAAAAAAAGCAGGTGAACTCAATTATAACAAGCGCGAAGGGACCAAAATATTTGCTCTTTATATCTGAGTGTTTGTAAAAACCGGGTTTGTGAAAAAAATCATAAACATTCAAGTATAATTACTTTTTATTTCAGGGGAGTTCAGAAAAAGTTAATTTGGTTTGAACTGTCTGGTGTCTCGGGATGGTTCAGCTTTAAAATCTTCTCATTTGTTCTTATCATCTTTGCTTTCATTATTTTTTTTTCCATCTGATTCAGCTTGAAATTCAACTAGAAAATCCTTGAGAGCTCAGAGATATGGACGCATAACTTTCAAATGCTTCTCTACTCCACTAAATCAAAGAAAGGCCGCCATCACTAGTTCTCAGGATTCATAACTCATCACCGAGTCTCAAATCAATTCAAAATGCTTACGGAATTTCTCTAAAACAAGATCAACTGAGCTAAGGCCACTGTATAAGGGGAGCTGCCTTAACCGACATTTTGGTTCCAAAATTGCGGGGGCACAAAATTAGTTTTATAAAAAAAGCCTCGTTGCAGAAAACTGGTGCCCAAGCTTTAGCTGAGTTGCCTGATTGATGGTTGATTATTTTATTTTATAAATGGAAAAGATTTAATTAATACAAGTTTGAAAACAAATTAGGTGTGGAAATGACGTTCATTAGAGCAAACATTTCCCGAAGCATTTTTGTTGAATTAAGTTATTCTTTCTAGATTGACCTTAAGTGACATTTTACTTAACTAAACATCAATTGTTTAACATAGCAACCAGCAAATGTTATAACGTAATTATAAATACTGGAAACAGGGTTGGATCCAAAGCTGTCTTGGAACCAAAATGTCGGATAAGTTGGCTTGCCCTCTTATAGGGGCTCTAAACTGAGCAGAAAAGGGAAAGTCAATAGGAATTTTATGAAACACAAAAAATACTGCCCCCTTTAAGCAGGGTTTGCTTCTTAAAAGCGAGTTATGCTCCCATAGACTTAAAATTGTACCAATCACGCTTTTCTAATTTTCTCGTAAAATCTGAGTTCTCCTTGAAACAGGGCTCGTTATAAGCAAGTTTGACTGTATTTATATATCTATAAATAATATACAGTAATTCTGTACAGGAAAATCAAACAATTAAACTTTATCTTGCAACGAAACATTTTCTTGGTAAAATTACAAAATGTTAAATTTCTCCCCCCCTCCCTTCAGTTAAATATCTTTACATTTCTCATCTCTTATTTACATGCGTTAATATTACTATTTCAGTTACAAGAGAGAAAAAATTAGATTTACAAAAACGCCAAACTAGTCGAAATGTATTTCACTGCCAAGTGATAGGACCACAAGGTGCGGGTAAGGTAAGCCTGATGATTGATCTTACTTTATAGTTTGAAAGTTATATCTCTTCATTTGCTTTTAACGAGTTGGTTTTATATATACTGTTTCATGCTTGTTTTTAGACTTCATTTATGCAAGGCTTCATTGGGAAAAACTTACAGCAGCAGGCTTCTATTAATAAAGCTCAACTGACGCATTACACAGTTAATTCATTACAAGTTTATGGACAAGAAAAATATGTATTGGTAAGAGAAGGTTTTGTTATCTATTATACAAGTTTCATGTACACTTTAAACACACATGTGTTTTTTTAACAATTTCACTAAATTCAGTAATTTTTTAAAATGCAATTTGGGAATGCATTTTCAGTATTAAATTAAACCTCAAAAAAAAAGTATTATATTATGCATTTTTTTTTTTTTTCAGTTACATGAAGTGGACATATTTGGTATGAACGACACGTTAACACCTCCAGAATTGTATTGTGACGTAGTTTGTCTCATGTACGATGCAAGTCATTCCCACTCATTTGAGTACATTGCAAGATTATTTCTGGTAACTATTGTTTTACTTATGTACATATATGTATTGTTGAATTGCTAAAGATGCATGTATATATTAAAATATTTACATATATATTAATTGCTACATAATTTATGGAGTTATACAATAAAGAATATTTTTGTCAGGCAATTGTTATCTACGTGTGTACCTATACAGAGTGTCCCCCAAAAAAGAGTATACCCTCTTTAAATATTTATAATGGCCACATTTTTTTTATCCACTAGTTTTAGAAAATAGAAAAATAATTGGGCATCAGAGAGCGCTGTAGTCAAAAAATTTTTGTCCGTTTTTCAAGCATGATGTCTGAAAACGGGGTTCTCCAACCTAGGCCTGCAGGTCACATCTTGCCTGAGAACAGATTTTGTTTGCTCCACAGAAAGCGTTCAAAGTGAAAAAAAAAAAAGATTTTTTAAAATTTGATTATATATTTTCGTTTAAACATTATGTTAAAAGAAAACTAGCCCAGAAAATCTGAAAAAATCACCACTAAACACTTAATTAAAAAATTGAGGTTTGGGTTATGGGTGAAGGGGGGGGGGGTGTAAAGCTAACTAGATGGTCTGAACTAAGATACTGTTAGATCGTTGGCCCACCTCACCTCCAAAAGTTTACAATATGGTAAGTAGTAGAAAAGATTTAGAGAGCTCTAATATGGAGCTCTCCTGAGCGAATGCCTGGAAAATTCTGTTTTTTTTTTCTTTTTTTTTTGTTTCGAATGTTTGAATTTGAACCATGAACCCTGTATATTTACTATTAATGAGCTGGTAATAAAACTATGCAACAATAATTTAAGGTCATTTATAAAGAAGTGATATTTATTTTTAGACCAAATTCATGTTAATAAAATTTATAGCAATAGATTTAATTGTTTTACTAGGTCATCATTAATTGTTCTTCGGATTGCTAAATTGTACATGGAACAGTATTTAATGTTGAACTATTAGTGCTATTGCATTTGTGCTTACTAAAAAGTGAAGTTTAGTGTTTCTCATCAACTTCAAAAGTGTAAGAAGGCAGGCAGATCAGACAATTCAGAGCCTTATGATGTTTAAAAAGAGTGTGAATGGAGATTGTACATGTAGAATCACATTTTATTAGCTATTAACAACAAAGTAACCACTTAGAAATTATCTAAAGCCGGACAAATAAAAGTTATTGAATTTTTCTCTTTGCCTTATTTTTTAAAAGTTAATGAATGAGATGAAAAAATAAAAAAAAAGTTGCATTTCTGAAAATAGTTAAAAGTTTTGTATCGCAGGAAGTCAAAATTACTTGTTTTTTTGTTTGCTTATTGGTATGATTCATTTTTGTTAAAAGCTAAATTTAATGTATGGTTTTAGTGTAAAAATATTTTTATATCTTTTGATAAATTGAACAAAGAAAATTTTTTCCCTTTGACAGTTGAATTTATACAATTTATTCAATGATGTTAATTAAAATGTTAATTTATTTCCTAATGAAAGTAATTCCTTTTCTTGTTGTTTAGAAATATTTTAGTGACAGTAAGGTGCCTGTGCTATTTATTGCTTCAAAAGCAGATCTGCCGGTTTCTATTCAAGATTATGCTCTTCAGCCGATGCAGTTTTGTGACAAGCACAAGTTACCCCCACTTCAGCCATTCACGGCTTATGGAGTGGTGCGAAAGGACGCTTACGTGAAACTCGCAACAATGGCTGCTTATCCGTAAGTATTAATTGCCCTATTCTTTGATAATGAAAGTCAATGGTGTTGAGAACAAAAATGAAATTGATTGTTTTCTTTTGGTGCATACCAAATACAACCCAGACTATGAAAAGTTACTTAGTTCCAGACAAAAAATTCATTTGTAATAAGATATGTGTTTAGAAGCTGGACCAAGAAAGCTTACCCAAGAGGTAATTTCTTGGAAAGTTCAAACCCTCTCTGAATTTTTTAAAAAGTTTTCCAAATAATGCTTTTTTGTCTTACTTTTTTTTTTTGCTGAAACAGTTATTACTATTTAATTTTTATTATTATTATTATTTTCAATTTTATTTGAAAATTGAAATTTTCATCATTGAAAAATAGTACAAACTCAGTGTACAATTTTTAAATGCACACAACATTTGTTTTATTTTTTGAAGTTATTGTGAACATATTTTCCAGTAATTTACTGCCCTAAGCCAGGGCTAAGCCAGAAATACATAAAATACACCACTAGCTCAGTTATTCCATCCGAGGACTGCAATTTCGTGCTTTTTAGCACTCAACGGCCCGGAATAGGATGTACCTGAGCTGGAGGCGAAAAACCTCTTTAGTTAGCCAAGAGAGCCAAACAAACTGGTAGCAAATGTAGAATTAGCTACCAGTTTAGAAGCATTGAGTGCTAAAAAGCACGAAACTGCAGTCCTCAGATGGAATAACTGAGCTGGCGGTGTATTTTCATGTACAGTAAAACCCCTCCTAACCGACACCCCTCTTATGCAGACAATATTTTATTCCCCAGTTCCAATGCAAATAACCTTATTAAACCCCTGTCCTGCAGACACCTCTCTATTGCGCGCAAAAAAAATTGTCCCATTAGTGTCGCATTAGAGGGAATTTTACTGTATTGTGAACATGTCTTAAAAATCAATACAGCACTTTCCTTCAGTTTTTGAAAACCTGAGGCTAACAAAAACATCAAAGTTCTTTAAATTTGGAAGGAACAAATATCTATATTTAACATATTTTTATTACTGTCAAAAATACGAATTTAGAAGTATTAGTTTGAGTGCGCATATATGAGTAAACGCATCTATTCTTTTGAGTCACGAAAAATGTGCTTGGTAAAACCTCCCTGAAACTAAAGTCTGATTACAGTCCTCTGATCTTGCCTACAATGAACACCTGCATTCTATAGAATCTCTATCAACAGTCGGTGCCAGAGGTTAGGGCGCCTGTTTACCACAAGAGGACAAAAAAAAAAAAAAAACTTAGACAGTAATGAAGGAGGCCGCATATGTTGATGAACCCATAAATACAACTTTGATGTATTTATAATGATTTCTGAAATTTTTTATTGCTGTATTCTATTACATAGAAATCCTCATATACATAATAGTGAATGATCGAGTAATGCTGACGTCATCAACAATGAAACTCACGCCACTGCATGATAACTTGATAATGAGTTTTGGTAATGTTTAACGTACAAGGAAAGGCTTTATTGTGACAAGGCTGAACTTGATCCGGTCACTTAACTAATTTGCTGGTAAGAATGTTATTTTAGGAGAGTGAAAAAACGAAAAAGTGGTCAAATATTAACACTAATCTACTGGAGTTTAGGGTTTATCCACTGGAGTTAGGGTTAAAATTTCAACCATCAAAATATCACCAATTGCTTCGTTCAAATGCTGAAGCAATTTCCACCCGTCATACTATGACGGGCGGGTTTCTAGTTATAAAGAAAAACACATTGTCATTTCATATTTTTAAATATTTCTTTCTAAGTATTTTTTATTGCACTAAAATATTCATTAGAAAAATTACAGTAGTAAATCATTTAAATATAACATAATGCTTAGAATAATTGTAGAATCTGATTAAAAAATGTTAGTGAGTTGTTTTCTTTTGCTTGGGATCCAGACTTTAAGCCAAAAACGGACAGTACTGCCAGGTGCAGGTATAGGGCAGTAACTGCAAATTTTTCATTTTTTTGCATTTATGTATGTTGTGTTTATT
The DNA here is from genome assembly GCF_026930045.1 of Uloborus diversus. NCBI lineage: Eukaryota > Metazoa > Arthropoda > Arachnida > Araneae > Uloboridae > Uloborus > Uloborus diversus. The sequence goes on from NC_072739.1 coordinate 16,901,405, forward strand.
GTACAAACTCCCTTATTTGGTTTCTGCTGAAAAACGGCGCGAAAAAGACATCTAATTCCAACATTTCCCTATTGTTAGTGTTGAATGTGAAACACATTTCTTTAAATATCTCGAAAATTCATTTCTGCAGATACTGCCGTTTACATGCACATGGCAGAATAGTTTGACATAGACTTATGTCTTATTTTGAGCATAAACTGGATTATTTTATGTGTTACATTTTTTTAATTGGTGGTAATCTGTACAGTTAAACATAAAGTTAAAAATTGACTTCTGTAAAGGATACATAAGAAACTCAGGGAGGTCACATGTGGCCTTGGGACTTCAAATTTTCCATCTCTGGTCTATGCAGTGCCTAAGTATTCTTTAAAATGCTGACACTTTACACATTGCATACCCTATACATTTATAAATAATTTAAAAATAATATAAAAAATATATTATTTTAAGTTATGTGTCTCTATTATTCTTACATATTTCCTTTTTTTTCTTTTAGGTGAAGAGCTTTAATACAAATATTATCAATTTTTATTTTATTTATTTTCATAAATCTTGACTTTTTCAAAATAAAATCATATTAATATGAACTCCAGAGTCCAGACATGCCAACTCCCTTGCTTTTGTTCAATCTTTTCCCTCCTGTCCCCAGAACAATTTATCCTGCTTTTTAAGGAATTTCAAATGTCTTTTTAGTTTTGCATTCATCTCTGAGTAGGATAACTTAGAAAACCTAAGAAATGTTAAAGCAAAATAACATTTTGACTACACATATTCAATTCAAGTTTGCTTGACGGGCTTGCTTGCTTAAGGGTATAAAATTTTCTTTTGCCACCAGTGCACAAGCCACCCGCATGAGTTTGTGTTCCTGTTATTTAACAGCAGATTGTAACAATCCAGTGAAAATTATGATTCAAACAAAAACTTTTATGCTCGAAACCATTTTGGTTTATTGTGGAATATTTCCACTAAACAGCCCCCCCTCCCCAGTTTTCAACATAGACATCATCTATTGAGAATTAAAAGAATTTTTGCTTGTATTAGCATGCATTCTTGCTGCGCATGTTGATTGTACAAGTGTACTTGTGCAATCATGCATGATTGAAATTCATTTCATCTACTTTACCTTGCTTTGAAAAAAAAAAAATCCTACATGCAATCAAGTTTGCTTGCACAAATCAATCTAACTTGAGTATGTGGGACCACTTTTTTGTGATCCTTGAAATAAAGTATAATTTGTAATTGTTTTGAGTTTAAAAAAAAAAAATAGTGTTTTGCCAACTGAAATTATGTATGGGGAAAAACTGGACACTATTTCAAAAATGCAACAGCACATAATAATTTGCATTTCCAATCAATACTTTTTTTCATGCATAAAATTCAATTTTACAACTTTAAAGGTTTAAAAAAAAAAAAAAAACTTTTGTGAAGTTGATTATTGCTAACATTTCTCCATAAGTTTAAAACTTCCTAATCGTAAATGGTCTTACTTAGTGCATAATTTAAAAACAAAACTGTTTTCAGATGCAACAATTTTTGTCAGTTTTTCAAAATGACTTCAGTTTGTATAACTTTGGAAAGCAGGTTTCAGCATTTCAAAAGTTTCTCAAAAATGTTCAAAGCTGCTGCAAACAACTCAGATTTGCTCCTCTCATCCTCGCATTAAAACTTAAGTTTTTTGTATGCTTAAAATAGTTGAATGAGATAATCTAAAAGGCAAAACCTCCCTCCTTCCTCATCCAAATATTATTCATTTTGCACTCAATAGCAAAATTTTAAAGGTAATTTTTTGTGACTTACCAGGAAATCATCTAATAATGTAATAATGAAAAAAATGTAAATAAGTTACAATTGAAAGATTATAGTAAACACAGTGATGTACCTAGCAAGGGTGACATCCGGGGAGGTAATTTTTGGTGTTACCCCCCCCCCCCCCTCCACAAAAGGGAAAGAAAAATAAATTAAATTTTTATTTGAAAGCATGAAATTTGTGCAATTTTCGGGAAACAACTACATTTGTGTTAGAACAAAACTTTAAGTGGGCTAATGTACAAAAAACAAATAAAAATGGGGGATTTTTTAAAGTTGTAGTCTTAAAAATTTATTTTAGCTTCATATTTTTCAAAAACTTGCAATTCCACTTTGGGTGACCCAGATGGGTAACACCCGGGGCGAACCACTCGCCCCCCTCCCCCACCTAGTGATGCCACTGGTAAAGATGTATTGTGACACCTAAATGATGTGTCATAATGTCCCCATCATCGAAGCACAAGGTTTTAAAATCTGCTGAAGTTTTGAGAAAAGTTGCCAAATTTATTGAGCTTCGGTGAGAAATGGAAGACCTCTTTCACACGCTTTGCAGGTGGATGTCCTGTCACATGCAAATGCTGAAATTGCTTGGTATCTTCCAATTTCTCAACAAATTTAAAGATTTGTCTTTTCTTAAAATTCGTCAGTTACAGTCGAACCTCCATACATCGAACTTCCACATATCGAAATTCTCTATATGTCGAAGTCTCAGCAAATTTCCACGTCCATTACATCGCAAAATTGTTTCTATATATCGAAAAAATCTCTATATATGGAAAAAAATTTCGAGACATTTGTAGGTTTTTTTCAACCACTTTAGACTGTTTGTCTCATGAAAAATGAAGGTTGAGGGAAAAAATTATGTTCACTAAAGGTTGCTACGAAACTCACAAGAAATTTGGAGTTCAGAAGTGTGTAGATAGGTCATTGTTCTTATCTGGAGTGCTAAAATTCCCTTAAGTTTATTTCAAATCTTAGTTGCAACCAGTAATACAGTAAATGAAAAATCAGTTTTCAGTCATCCTTATTGTCTGTTGAGTATCATTCTTAGTCTTTTTAGCTTCAGTAAAAATCACTCATGTTTAGTAGATTGATTTCTTACTTTTCTCTTGATTACATTGTCAAACTGAAAATTCCCTAAAGTTGCGGATCAAGTTGCATTGCCGAAGAATGAAGATGTATGATGGCGGAAAAATGCCATTTTTAGTATATTTAGTATTTTTGCAAGCCGAGTTCCTACTCTTATGAGAAATCGGAAAAATGTAAACGGCATCACAGTTGACGAAAATTAGCTTAAACTTTAATGTTTTAGGACATTTCTATGATAAACTAAGATCGTTTCTATATATCGAAATTTCTATATATCGATTTTTTCCCCTGCAATTTGCTACTTCGATATATGGAGGTCCGACTGTATTTAAATCTCAATAACCTTGGAGGAGGCAAATATTTTTTTGTCAAAAAAAATCTCTGCCCTTTCAGTTGTTACCTATTTAAACTTCTTTCATTATTACACTATTCTTGTGGTTCTCTGGTTAGGGCATCTTCACGAAAAGAATTTTAAATTTCCAGTTTTGTTCATTGGCCTCACCCAGTAATATTCAAATATGTCTTGCATTGCTGAAATGAAATGTTGGTATTATGTCTGTTTGCATAATTAACAAGCATGTATAATGTCATTTTGAATATTTTTATATATCCAAAAGAAAGTGAAATAATTTTAATTCTCCTTAGTGTCTACAAACCTGCTTGGAAGCTTCTTTGTCAGTCCAGGTGTGTAAACTCAAGAATATATTACTTGATGCATGCTGTAGAGTAGGATTTAAATGTCAGAAATTCGAGTGTGTTTGCATGAAAATCAAATTGCTTGAAACTTAACTATAATGTGAAAGCAATTACTAATATTCTCTTAGCATTGGTGTGTATGAGTGATAAAATATTTTGGTAAAAATTTTCATTTTAAGAAAGACAGTGAGAGGATATTCTGTGTTTTTAGAGTTCAAACAAAAGTTGAGTTTGAAAACAAAAAATGCAGATCAGAGGGTTACTAAATCCCTTCTCTTTTAAAAAAGGAACTATAAATTACTTCTCTTTTTGGGGCACATACACACATGACAAGTTTTCTAAGAGGACGGCAATGTCGAAGTTGATTTAACTTGTAGCTTTGAAGAATCATTCTTTGATAATAACACTGAACTCATCTAATCACTAGCCAAAATTCGGGCCACTCTGACCTCCCCAAAAGGAACTTCTGGTCGTAATGGTCCTTACATGTAAATATATTATCATATTAGGATTGTCAGAATGACTTGAAATCAAGAGTTCAGAGGAAATTACCCTCTCCGCTCACTGCACCCCTGCATGGACCTGAAAAAAAAATTGTTCACCTCTCCCCACCTGATGAATAAAGGTCTTACTTTGGCGACTAAATAAAATACTCAACCGGAAAGCTTTAAAAACCCCAATCGAGCCATAGATAATTATTGTTCATTCGTTTGACCAAAACATGTCATTTATATTTTCTTGCAATTAGTTTGTAATGTAAAAACAATCCCTTGTTCTCACATACTACTCCATATTATTGACCATAGAAAAGATAAGCCTTTATATTTGTTTTACACTCTTACCCCACCCCCTTAAGAGCTACCAAGTGCAAACTTGCAGTCAATTGCAAAAGGTTTGAATGTACCTATTGGGTTGGGGCTGATAGAAAAAAATGCCGTTAGGTCTCGCATGCCGATATTTCCCCCCACAGCTTATCTTTTAGTGTATGACTTTTTGTTTCATTAGTTCTGGATGGAGTGACTACTAATAATAAAAATGTGGCCACTAAACTAAATGGCCTCTGGCGACTAACTTGAAAGTTGAATTTTCAGGTCTATCATGCACCTCACTTGAATTTTTAAGTGCAAACCAAACGGCAATTGTGATCATAAAGAAAAAATAGAGCTTTTCTTAGCAATGCTTTTGCTCAAAAGAAATTTATATCAAGGCTTGTAAAGTGCATTGATTTCTTTTTCTGGGAAATTCACAAAAGTTTGGCAAAGCGTCATGTGGTCCATGAGCCAGAGATTGAGAATTGCCGATATGGTTTATGTGTTTGTTTGTCTTGTGTTTTTTATACCTCTCGGTTTTATGCTTTGTAATCATTTAATGAGTAAATAAGTTTTATTATAATTATGCCACTAATACAATTTTCTAAAGATTATTTGTACTATCTGTAACTGTTTTATTTTGTCCTAGAAAAGGAGGTGTTGGAATAAAAAAATAGTTCATCACATGTCCTTTTTTTGTTTGTTTATATTTAAAAAGTTACTTTTAAATAAATTAGGTCCTTCCTTGCTATCTTACACAATTGTAGTTATTTCAGGCATTTACCATTAGCTCAGGACTCGACTGTTTGGGTCAAAGCTGGTCTTGGCATGGCTGCTGTAGCGTTAGTCAGTCTCTTTCTTGTCAAAATCATCAAGGCCGCATCTGAAAATAGGTAATATAGAAGCATTTGAATCCATTCTATTCATTCTGTTTTCAAACTTTAATTAAGTACAGATTATGTATTTTTATTTGAGGTGTATGTGTTCTAGAAAACTATGTGAGCATAGCAAAATAAGTAAATAAATAAATAAATAAAAGAAAAACTTTTTAAACATTGAAAATAAGTTAACTAACGTGTGTGCCCAGGTACTTCTGCAGAACAGAAGTATTAGTTATTAATGTTCATACCGTATTACCCCACATTATCCAGCATGCCGCAAAATTCGGGGGTCCCCAGATTTTCAATAACACTTACCTCATCCTTTCCGACATGCCGAAAAAATCGAGGTTAGGAAAAAAATTAATACTATAAAAATATATATATATATAAATGTTCAGCTTAAAAATGTATATAAGTTCTCTCAATATCTTAACAGTATAAACAGTTTAATTTTGTAAAAATATTTACTAGCAATGTCATTTTTAATTTTAACAATAAAAATATTGTTTAATAACGAATAATTTCTTAAAAATTAAGTTAAAACTAAGTAAGCAGCCCCGAATGCTTTTACCCCTAACATTATCCAACATCATCTAAAATTGCATTTTTGGAACTTCAATTTCGAAATATTGCTGAAGGAGAGTTCCTGAACTCCATCCCTTCGATAATGCATTCAAAAAGCGTATAAACATAATGAAAGACTGAGAATAATTTCGTTTTTAAAGCTTCAATTTCAGGGAGAGTCCAGTGTGCCCCCCCTCCCCCTTCTCTAATATTTTTGAAGGTCACCCAATATAGTGATTTTGTGACTATCAGTTTGAAACATTTATTTTAGAGTCCCTGAACCCCTCCTTTCCCTGAACTTTACCAAAATGGCCTACCATTGCATTTTTTGGACTTCAATTTAAGAAAATTTCTGAGGGAAAACCCCCAGACCCCTTTTTAGGTTTTTGGAATTACGATATAAAAACGCTTAAATATTACAATTTAAACTAAGTTCATGTTGTCAGTCATGTCAAAAGCTTAAAATTCAAATCTAACAGATTCCAAAACTGGCATATTTAAAATCTCCAACATTTGTACACATAAATTTTTCCTTAAGCATGCATGCTTAAGGCGGAGGGGGGGGGGGGGGGGGGGGTTGGCTGAAAATATTTTCCGTCTTGAACACATCACCGAACTTGCACCCATGCTTGTGTATAGTAATATACTGGAAGAATTTTAGCTTCCTATTTCAATTGAATGAGGTTGCTCTATCTCCTCCCTCAAACTTCATATATATGGGGGGGGGGGAGGGTTAACAAAATACAGTGAACTGAAAAAAAATGCTACACATTATAATGCACACTAGTAATATGCATATACATTGCAATAATTTAATTATTTACAAAAAAAAAAAAAAAAAGCTGGGGAAATTAACTATTTCTAAACTAGCACAAATTTTTCTATACTACTGCTAATGTTAAATTAACACTAGAAAGACGGAGGGGCCTGTGTGGCCCCTCGCGTAGTTTGTTGTTTAATAGCTCGGATAATACCTAACGGAACTTAATGGAATTTTCTGACTTTTCATTGTATGACACTATTTGAATGCTTGTTTAATCATTTAATCATTCACCTCATAGTACTGTTAATATTGATCCTTATACCTAGAAAGACGCCACAGTGGCCCCTAAGCATTTTGACAATTAAAAAATTAATTTTTTTCCTTTCTCCTAATTGTTGTAGCATAACAAAAATGTCATTCACTCTAGTTTAACCTGTAACTTCCTCTTTATGCAGCCGATTGGATATCCAAATGCTATAAACAGTACCGACTGCTTACCATCCTAACGGTGGCCATTGCTCTTAGAAAGGAAAACTAATTCAACCTTTTGCCCAGTATAGAGAGAAAAACTAAAAATAATTAAGTACTAAGTTTTTATTTAGTCATGAAAGAAGGTATATCAGGCATGTGGACTCCCTCAGGAAGAATTTTTAAAAGAATTCACTCCAAAAATGGGTAGGGGCCACACTGGCCCCTTCAGTCTTTCTAGATATACAGAAAATGTCAGTCGTTCTAGTGTTAAGGGTTCATTGAGCACCCTCTTAAAATTTGAGTAAGAAGCTAAAACTTTTGCAGCATAATAAATATAACAAGTAAGTCTAATAAATGTAGGGGGTGGTCTGGACTTTCAACTCGAAAATTTTATTTTTTGAACAACCATAGTAAACACTAATGATGACCGGATTTGAAAAAAAATCAAATTTTCAAAAATATTGCACATATTACAATAAGTAAGGCACGAATAAAAAGAGAAATATATCTTACAAGTATTTTATGTATGACCCTCTCGTTAAAGGGGAAACTTCCAATTTATTACAGATTTCTCTTATGAGGTTACCTCAACCCTGTTTATCAACCTCGGATGCCGAAAACAGTGCAAAATCGCATTTGTGCAGCATTAGAAACCCCTGACTGTGTGATGCTCTAACTGAGATGCAAATTAGATGTCGTGCAACAAAAAGCTTCTACATAGAGCATTTCCAATTGAAAGGTTTTGCACAATGTGCTCACACATTTCTTCAATTGAACCTTACTGGGAAAAAAACTTGGTACTGTCTGTGCACGGTTGCTGTGGAATTGGCAAATGGTCCAGTTAAGATGGTTCTATCTGAGTAAGGGGGAGGAGTAAAAATTTGATGCTCGTGTTTCAAAGTGCAGCTTAATTTAGAAGCTAACACTTATCTGCAAAAGCTGGCATTCCTGTAAACTAATAAACACGTCCATTTCCGCCTGTGAACCGGAGGTTAGCCTTTCCATCTCATCCATTGATCAGACAGTTTAGTTCTCTTTAAATTCACTCATCAGTTATTGTAAAATATGATGCCGTAGTTTCAAAAATAATGATTTTTTGAAATCATGCCCATCATTTGTATTCACCCTGTACAGTAATAAATAAGGTCCATATATTTGTCTTGTACATTTTATATATTTTTACTTTGAAATTTTTATTTATTTTGAACAAGAATTGTTGCAAAACCATATTTGGTGATGACATACTTGCTGTAACTAACTGCTAATAATACTAAAATAGTAAGAGTAAAATTAAATTACTTGGTATGTTAATTTAATTTCAACATTTTAATTGTGAGTTGCAGCAAAATTCGTGCCAATGACGATTATGCGAAGTAAATGAATGCCTATCTTCTGTGATAATTAAACTAGCATTTAGGCAGTAACTGAGGAATTATGTTGGTGTTTCTAATGGCCACAGCTTATTTGTGGAAAAGCTCTTGATTTTTGGAATTTAATTGAATAGGATGCCAATTGCATCGAAGAGCTATTTATATCTTTTTGTAATTAAAAACTGTTTTGTATACATATCCTGATAAAAGATGTTCCAGTCTCTGCCACTTTAAAGCTATCATTTGTGCTTTATAAAATACCTTTGCTTCAGAGATTGAAAGAAATAATGTTGTAAAATGCAAATGAGTTATCTCGCCCTATACACCTACATTCTTTTTAATGCATCATTTTCATTTATACAATTTTCAGTAGCTCTGATCAGAGTTATAGGAAAATATAATAAATATCCATAACTGCGATTTGTTTGCGCGTCAACCGAATTGCGCGTTCACGCATCAAACCAAACAGAGCACCTGTTTTTAGAGAACATTTTTCTAAAATGGGACCTTAACCCTCCGTCAATAAATAGTTCTTGATGCAAGTGATAACTACTGCGAGTTCTACAGAAATGAAGGGGAAAATAAAGAGATTACGTGTCAATGACTCCAAACGGACTTATATTTGTCATAATTGGTACTTTGATTTTTTACTTCCTTTTACAAAAAAAGAAAGTATTGTATTCGCAAAAAAATATTCACTCAAAAATCGGCCTTAATTTCCATTTTGCTCACCCCCAAATGAATGTTGAGTTTTTTTTCAACCTGACCGCACGTGCATGTATACCTGAGAACGTATAGACGCCCGAACTATCCATTTTGACGATTCCCCAAGTTAATTACAATGAGTTTTCTCGTAACGTCTGTATGTACGTATGTGCGTATGTATGTTGCATTACTCAAGAACGGTATGTCCTAGAAAGTTGAAATTTGGTACATAGACCCCTAGTGGGGTCTAGTTGTGCACCTCCCCTTTTGGTTGCATTTGGGTGTTTCTAAAGGGGTCTTTTGCTCTTTTTTGGGGGAAATCATTGTTAATTTCGATGTTAACTCAAGTGGTGTTATAATTTGGCGGCCACTTGCCGATATATTGCCACTCTTTTGGTTGCCAACTTGGCGACAAATTTGGCGATTTTTTTTTTAAATCTGGTTTCAATTTGGCCACTGTTGGTGATATTTAGAGCGTAAACTATTGAATCACATTAAAATTGCCAGTAATGGGAAAATGACATTAAATTGGGTTAAAAGGAAGTCATGTGATGCACATATCAGCTTGTTTTTTTTGTTTTTTTTTTTTTTTGTAAAAGTGACATCCATATTTAGGAGAAATCAAGGCATTGAAGTTGATGTAAAACATATTGTCGCCTCAGAGCAACAGTAAGATACCCTAGTGTTATTTCTGGGCTTAGATATCTTATTGTTGCTCTGAAGCGAAGATGTAGACAGGTAATAACATTTTGGAAATATAGCATAAGTTCCAGTGATTACTTTCAAAGAAAATCTGAGTTTATTTTATGAGATGAGGCAATATTTTCTTTTCTGATCTTTTCAAGACTTTAAATTAGAAATCGTAGATCAAAATAAAAACACGCTGGAACACGTTCATAATTTGAATTTTTGTAGATTTAATAAATCTTTTCAATAAACTCATCGTCTTTATGAATATAAATCAAGTTTACATACCTGAGCATGATTCATTCCTTCTTAAATTCACAGATCAGGTGTTTCGCTTACACATCCTTTTTGTTAGTAATCCCTTATGTCGACATTTAAGCGAGAAATCATTGCAGAAATAAAATTGCAATTTTCATTTCAAGTTTGTGTCTCTTAACATTTTGCTTCCAATCTGCTGTTGCATTTTAGAAATTAAATTGTTTTTTGCTTTCATAAGTTATCTATTATTTTAGCTCTTCAGCTTCGCTTTGAAAACGTGTTCTGTTTTTAATTTTAGCCAAAACGTTCACTATACTTGACTTTTATTTGCAGATTTGATATGAGTGTATTTAACATTTCTCCCCCTCGATGTAAGAACTTTATGATATTGCGAGGTAAAGATTATTTTTCTTGGCTTCCTTGCACATGGTGATTCGACTGCAAAGCATTTGGTTCTGTAGCGTTATGCCAATTTAACTGCATGTGCTCATGATACTGAATCTTGTAATAGCTTTTTCTGTTATTTAATAATACAATGCAAGTTTAAAAATTTAAAAAAAATATATAAAATTAATTTGAATTTTGACATCTGGAATTCAAATTATGTTTTTCGCAATCACGAGTTTGTGTGTGTGTGTAGGCGTGTGTATTTGTGTGTGTGTGTGTGCAGGTATGAGTGTGTGGGTAGTTGTGTGTATGAGTGTTTGTGGTAGCGGGGGAATGTGTATATGTGTGTAGGCATATGTGTTTGTGTCTGTGTGCAGGCATGAGTGTGTGGGTAGTTGTGTGTAGGTGTATGTGTAGGTGTCTGTATAGGTGTCTGTATGTATGCATGTGTGTATGTGTTTGTGTGTAGGTGTATGTATGTGTGTGTATGTGTTTGTTTGTACGTGCGTGTTTGTATGCGTGTAAGTGTAGGACATGGATGCAACCTGGAGACGTTTTTCGCTAGAGGAGCAGCATCGTGAGGAGCCGGTCGGCGGTGGTGCTGCAGAGGGTGCTGGTGGGAAAATAAAATGATAGCACATCAAAACAGTCAAATGAAAGCAATAAGCAATCATGATTGCTCAAAAAAAAAAAAAGGAGGATATTTATGAATTAGAAGGCAAAATTAGAGCAGTCACTACCAGCCACCATGTAGCTGGATAGCCAGCAAGATATTGAGTTAGAAAAATGCACAACTCTTAGTGCGGAGAGTGTATTGGGAGTTAGCAAAAAATTTATGATTCAGTGGCATTCAAATTCAGTGGCTTCATTTAAAATTCAAATAAAATGAGCTGCTCATTTCTGGGATTTATCTAATGGGCTTGTGCTGTGCCCTGCGATTAACTACAAGTTTTTCAGCATGGGTTTTTGCTTTGGTGTTTTATGCAGTTTTAATCTTTATGAAAGCTCATCAAAGCATGGATATTTTCCTTAAAAGCATGTTACGTTATAGTATTTGATTGCAGCACATTTATATTTGAATACAGTTAAATCTGAATTTGTGGGCAAAACTCTAAAAAACACCTTAGCAAACACTTGTTCAGTGATTGCACATGCATTGAGAGGTAAACTGCTAGACAACACTGATTGAATACTTGAATGCTGTTGTTCTTTTTTTGCACTAATCACTTCAAATACATATACAAAGACCAGCAACAGGCTCTGGACCTAGCTAGGCTGGTCCTAGTCAGTTTAAAGATCAGATTTCAAAGGATTTCTTGGGAGAAAATATGACAAGCTTCACTAAAATCAGAAAAATCTATGTCATGTATGTGCGTGGCAAGGCATCCTCCCCCCCCCAGAAGACTTAGGTGCGGGGAGACCAGAGTGTCATGTCATGACTCAGAAGTCTATAAATTAATGGGAGTAGTGATACAGCAAAGGAGGTGCCTCCCCCCCCCCCCCCTCGACTGGGAGCAATTTCAGATAAAATATGATGCCAAAAAGCTTAGATTAGCCAAATTTTAGTTCAATACGAAATCTCCGTATAGTTAATGAGACTGATTTTTCATCGTTTTCGGAAAATTTAGATTTCAGCAGAAAAAAAAAGCATCCATTTATGCAGGAATCTTATACCGATAACTTCTTCCAGTTCAAATTTTTACTGTATTTTATTACATGATTTTGTCTTTTTCATTTTCTTTCTAGCCCTTTGCTTTAACCATATTTTTGTGGAAGTGGCTTACTATTGCTCCCAATCTCCCCAGGGGTGCCCTGATGGGAGGTCACCATGGCCCCTCAAAAAAATTTCTCACACTGCAAGTTTTGGTCGAGATTCGGAAAATTTGAAGACGGTATTGCAATATTGCAGCTTTTTATGTCAACTTCAATAAAATTCAGTCTTCCATTTGACATTGACAATTTCCCCCTTCCAAAAATTTAGGTTCTGGACTCCTCTGCACCCAATTAGGGCAGGAGTGCACAGTACATTTTGTACAGTAAATTACTGTATAAAATGTTGCATCATGCCCCTACAATGTTCGTATAGCTGCCTTTTTGAGGATTTAACCAGTTCAAGCCCAGTTACTGATGTTTAAATCAAAACTATAAATTACTTTTTGCGTCCAAAATTTAAATTAAACAGTAAGTTCCGCCCCTAAGCCAGGGCTAAAGTAGAATTTAAAATGCTGAACGAAGCTTGGAATTTTTCAATGTATGTTACTAACTAAAGATAGTTTTATTTGCATTGTTATGCACTTTTTTTTAAATTCAATATGACACCCCTTTTTACTTATTCAACGATGTTAAATTTAACAAATTATGGGATGACGTATGTGAACATTTACAAACAACCCACATGGGTAAACATTCCAATTTTGGTTTTCATAGAAGTAAAAAAATGAAATGTTCGCTTTTACTTAGAAACTGACTTTTCATGCATAAAATTGTTCATATGTGCCCTTATGCACGAAAGAATGTAAAAAATAAAATGTGCTTTTTCTCTCAGAAACTGACTCTTCACACATAAAATCGTTGCCAAAATTTTCTGTATGTTAAATGTACAAGGTGTTATACCCTTTATTTCACTCTTAAAAGGTATTTTCAACCATATGGTGTTAAAACAGCATTGAGATACAGTAAATTGTGCATAATTTTATCAAAATTAAATGTAACGTCAGTAAGAGATTCAATTGCTGCATGAACTAATTTTTGAAAATTTTCATGAACAATATTTAAATACAGTGATTGCTGGTTAATTGAATCAGCCGCTTTAATGAATCAAATCATCAAAACCGGAACAAAATGCAGCTTTATTAAATTAGTCGCTTAAATGAATCAACCGCTTTATGCAATCAAAACTGTTTAGAATAAACCTGATTCATATAAAACTGTATTTGTTTTTCCCCCAGTAATGGTATCTCACAAGATATGCTTATTACTGAGCCCAGGGTTCGTACGGGTCATGGAAATCCTGGAAATTCATGGGGGCAAAAATCAAATTTCAGACCTGGAAAAGTCATGGAAAATCGAACTTTTCATTCAAAGTCATGGAAATTTATTTAAAGTCATGAAAAATGTCCTGGGTGAAGAGAAAGTAACAGAAGCTTAAAGAGCATTAGAAATATTAAGTGATTTGACAGTAAATGCTATTGAACTGGAAAATGGAACGATCCCAAAAACAAATCTAAATTTTGAAATCTCATTTCATCCACTTCTGTAGCAGCCTCTCGTCTTTTTTTGCAATGTGACTTTACTGCTTGGACATCACTTCTTTTAAATTTGCCATTATTTTAAACACTTTTTATATTTTGTTTTATGTATTAGCGAACTTGCACGTTCTTAATTTTGGCACGCCTACTCAAAAAATGCAATATAATTGCATCCGTGTTCTTTCCTATCGCTCGTAAGAACGTAATTATTAAATTTATCACAGTTTATCTCAATTTGTTAAAGGTTTTAGAAAATAAAGATCTGTAATCAGGCGATAAAATACAGAAACAGGGGAACTCCAATACTGTAAAACAAAAACCCGAAAAACTAATCCATGCGATCCACTGCTACCTTTAACGTCAGGAATCAAACATGTTCTAAAATTTCTGAACCTATTAATTTATATGCATTTAAAAATTGTGCAAATAAGTAAGTAAGTAAGTACATTTGAATCTGAAGATCACTACTGAATTTTTAACAGAAGAAAGAATAGCTGGTTTAGAAATATGAATTTGCTAAAGAATGTGGCTTCAATTTAAAGAACCAAAATACTGTCAAGTTATGTGGATGATTAAATGCACTGTTGACACTAAAAGGCAACTTTTGGAGCAAATTTATTAAAACGTAATTAATCACTCATTCAACCTTTGTCCCATTCATTATCATTCTGCCTGTTTATTAAAAAAAAATTAGACATTTAAGTATTATTATTTTCTATTCACTATATTTTTACTTGACTTAAATTTACATGATGAAAACAAATAAGAATAGTTTAGTTTTAAGTGCACACAGATATTTTTTCAAGCACAAGTAAGTGCTTCAATGAGGTAGTGGCATTTACTTAGAAGTTTTGCTAATACTAGTTTCCAAATATTGGCATAAGTTTGATATTAATTAGTACTATTCTGGTCATGTAACAGAGTCATTAAAATTTTTATGAAGTCATAAAAAAGTCTTGGAATAGTCATGGATTTTTTTCATCCGAATAGAGTATGAACCTTGTGAGCCTATTATTTAACTAATGTTTATGAAAGCTTCAAAATTTAATTGCATTTTATCTAAGTAGATTCCATGTGCTTCTTGAAGTTCATGCATTGAAACAATGATCTAACATTTTTGGACTCTTGTGTAGTGTGTTTTGTATGTGCACCAAATTATGAATCTGTTAAAATGGAATTGCCTATATGTAAGTTGTGGATGGTTAAAATATACCAAGTGCTATAACAATATCTTTTTTTTTTTTTCAATTGCAGGTAGCAGTGTACATAAACAATAAAAGATTATATTTTGATTCTATGGTATTCTATCGGGAGGAGAAATAGGTCGGATACTTCCAGTACTTTCTTCTACGAACTTGATGCTATTGGATAGAAAAGTAAAAGCCGTCGAATCGCATTATTTCATCCCCTTTGTCTGGCATTTTGTGGGAGCTTAGAAATATACCAACTCTGAATGGATTTCATTTGTATAAATTTTATTGCAAATAATGTATCATGACTGATGATGCCTTAAATCAATTTTTTAAACTCTATGGTTTGAATCAAATTCATTTTATGAACAAAATTCATTTAAATAGATCTTACTCATCTATGATCAAATTCCTTTTCTAAATGATTTTTGATATAAATTTAGATGTACATTCTAAGAAAGTCCTAAATGTAATTTTTATTTTTGAAATGCAATAAACCAGTGGTTTCCAAACTTTTCTCACCTGTGCCCCCCCCCCCCCATGTTCCTAATAATCTGATTTCATAAATACTAGCCTGGAATTACAATTTATTGAATGGGTTAGAAAAACAATACCATATCTTGTAAACTAAAAAACAGAACGCCAAAAAACAGATATTATAATACAAGATAATTTTACTACATTTAAACATTCATGCAAAATTACAGTAAAAATAGGTGTTTAAAATACCACATGAGCGAAATATTTATACAATATTAAAATGATGGGCAGGATTGTTTTTGGGGTGCAAATTTTCCCAAATAACTGTGTGTCCGTTAAAAAGACATCAATGTTTTAGTAAGGGCTATTAAACCCAAATGCCATAGCAATGATATATTGCTGGTTTTTATTTTCCGACATGCATTTGTTTTGTGTGTGTAAAAAATGTTTGTAACAGCCGAGTAGCGCCCTTAAAATTGTTCTATGCCTCCCTAAAGAGATGTTATTGGAAACCACTGCAGTAAACTCTTGACTATACGACTTGTAAAAGCTTGAAAAAGATAAATGTTGGAAAAGGCCGTGTAGACCGAATAATTTTCGTTATAATGAACAGTTAATTAAGATTTACGAATCAGGCTTGCATTTAATATTTTCCCAGCTATGTATGTCTTAAAATGTGTAACATATATTTTTAACCACATGACAGGATAGGAAAAAAAAAACATTTATAGGAGTCCAACCTACCTTCCCACCACACTGGTCAGATAGTCCAGAGTTTACCATTCTGAAAATGTTCTTAAATATGCAGTTAAATTGTTCCAAGTTAAAATTACTTTCAATTCATTTTTATGGATTAAAATTAAAATAAACTTTTATTGCAAATTTCTTCTTTTTCTCATTCTGATCTTAAGCTTTTTTTCAAAAAATAAAAATATAACGTTTCTCAAAAGTTTAGAATGGCTGATGTTCAGATTATTAGAAGTAAATTAGTCTATTGTTCGATGCAATTCCGCGAGTGCTTTGTGTTCTGTAATGTGATAAATTCCAGTATTTAATGAAGAAAGATTGTTTTAAGAAACCTTCTTGTACCAATTGCAAGGAGTATGTACTATTCTCATTTGTAGGAGATATTTCTCATGCTTTGTACATAATATAAACTGCTAAATAAAAGAATTTACTTCCTAATTCTGGTTTCCTTGAAATTTCTTGTATTTGAGCGTTTAGTGATGGGTTACCCTATTACCCTGCATGCCAGAAATAAGCAATACATGCCGGATTATTTGTTTATTTTGAAATAAAAAGTGAAAGGCTAACAAAATTTTAGTCAAAAAAAAATTTAAAACCAGAAGTGTGATAAAATTTGTGTTTAATTAGTGTTAGTCATTCATTACGTATCTAGTTTTTTTCATACATAAAATGATAGGTTTAGAGGCAGGAAGCAATCATAAAAATTGTAATTCATTTATATTTTTAAAGTAAATTATTTAAAATTCCTTTTAAGAGGAAAATTAATTTTTTATCCATTAAATAGTTGCATTAAATACATTATATAATTCTAAAATTGTAACTTTTAGGACTACCAATTTTTTCTTCATTTTAATTTGTTTTATAAAATTATTTTTAGTCAATTGGATTTTTTGAATCAGAACATTAAAAATAAATTTCAATAAAAGATCAATCGACAATTCTAACAGTTTATTAATATTAATAAGATAATCTCTCATCCTTTTTAAAATTAAACATAACTAGCTGCGTTGCCTGGTTTGCCTCAAAAATAAAAGTTAGTTATGCCAAGTGACATACGTTCACCAGCTTTAATAAAAGAAAGAAAAACATGTAAAATTTCCCATCAGAGTAATGACTACAGTCCCTAAAAATCCTTATTTAAATTTGGACATTAGTCTAAAAATTTTCATTCGAAGAAAACTTCGTAAATGATGTTAACTCTCCCAATATTTGAATGAATAACAGAATATTTTTAAAAAAATACTAAGCACTTTTCATAATGCACTCAAAAGTACAAAATAACTTTTCTGGGTCACAAAGGACAATTTAAGAATTCCTGTAGTTTTCAAAAAGTTCAAGAAAGTGACACCACAAACGAAGAAAAGTGCGGCTCAAGTCTCATGAAGAGAATTTCTTATCATTATCTAGCTTTGAATCATAAATTTGAGTGTTGAAACATGCATATTTTTCTTATTGTGGGAAAGTTAGGTTTGAAATGACTAGAACTGCACTTTTCTTCATTTGTGGTGTCATTTTCTTGGAATTTTCGAAAACTACAGGAATTCTTAAATTGTCCTTTGTGACCCAGAAAAGTTTTGTCCTTTTGAGTGCATTATGAAAAGTGCTTAGTATTTTTTATTTTATCCTTTTTAGTGTAAATGTATTTCAGAAATAGAATAATTTTACCATCACGAAACTTCCCCTTATTTTTTCATATAAATGCTCCATACTAAAAAGGGAAGAAACCTATATCTTACTAATATTATATATGCGAAAGTTTGTCTGTATGGATGGATGTTTGTTACTCTTTCACGCAAAAACTACTGAACGGATTTTGATGAAACTTTACAATAATATAGCTTATGCATCAGAATAACACATAGGGTAGTTTTCGTCCCGTTATGGGGGGCAAAACCCCCTTAGGGGGGCAATAAAACACAATTTTTGTATAAATTCTCTAATATTGGGATGAAAAAATACTTGCACATATTTACATTATATGTCCATCGAAAGCTCTGATTTTTCTGCTGAAGATGGCACCTGTTCGAAATTTCTAAGTAGAATAAAAAACGAGTTATGAGCTTTTTAGATCCATGTTCGAAGGCTTTCCTCAACTCAATACAGTATTTAGTGTATCATCTCAACTCCCTGTCGATGGCGACAATTGTTGTATTGTTGATTTTCTTTGCTTTTCGTGATTGTTCAAGGCTTTTCTCAAGTCAAATCTTGAAGTAAGATTTTTGCACAAGATTGGCAAATAATACATGATTTGGCTGATGATTTTCCATTTAAACGGAACTTTAATGTAATTAATGGTTTTTTATTATTATTTATGCTGATTGAACACTTACTCATTATCCAAACAACCAACAGATCGCCAAAATTTTTGCAGAAAGATTTCCGTAGCTGATGCATTTGGCAGTTTTTTCAACGTCGCTGTTTTTGAAGCCGAAGACTGCGTCATAATGTTTCTCAGCTTTCACCATGCAAACAAAATATCGCCAATCAAAGAATTTTCAAAAGACTTTTTTTACTGTGTTAAATAATCCAGCAACTAAATTAGGCAAATCCATAAACAGCACAAAAACTTCCATTAATTTTCTTTTTTGCACAATTTCAAACAATCACCAAATTTTATTACTTATTTTGGTAACATTTCGGATGAAACTGTTTAGCGCCATTTTATGGTGACCAAAAATATCTCAGCATCTGGCGACGATATCTCTGTAACGAAAATTAATATCATATCGTTTTACAAAGTAAGGAAAGAATGGGGGAGTATCATCGAAGGTACCCCGAAACGACTTTCGCAAATTCGGTAAAATCACACCAAGCGCCACAATAACTGAAATTTCCCGAAATAACTAAAGCAAGTATATGGGGATTACGAGCGCAGCTACTTTTTTTTAATCACTTCATGCTTCATTAGCCATACAGAGAAGGTTTTAGACTCCATGTTAAAAAAAAAGTATCAACAGATTAATCTTTTTAAACATGAGAAGATTAATTTCATGTTTTTTAAATTTGTATATGCTTAAATATAGTGCTTTCTTTTCTAACTCAATACTACTTTGTTCTTTATACTTATTGCTATTTTAGTTTTATGGGTAAGGAAGAAACTCGATTTTTAATCACGTCAAAAAGATGTGTTTTAAATTCTTTCACTTAAAACAGAAAACAAAAGCAAGTAACGATTTTTTCTAATAATTATTACTGACCCAGGCAACGCCGGGTATTTTTGCTAGTACATGTCTAAAACTTTAAGCAGTTGGCACTAAAATTTAATCCTTGTTCCTCTCTAGGATTTATGGTTGCTAATTTTATCCTTGCTTCAGAGAAGCCTTGATTCAAAATTTTCATTATGATTGCTTTTAACATTACTGTTACAAGGCAACAAAATTTGTAACAATGGGTTTTATTTTTAAACATTTAATGAAGAAATTACATGAAATTTGCTACTTTCCATCTTAACCGAAATAATTTCATTTCAGAATTTTAATTTTTCAGCGCTAAGTTGTACCTTAAGATTAAGCAAATCATTTAGTGAAATCCCGAAGTCTCTAAGTGGTCTAGTTGCAGAGATATGAGCAAAACCAGGCCTCAGATTTCTCCGTGACAATCAGGCCAAGTATAATAAAAGTACTTAAAAAGGAGAAATTTCGCTAAAAGGGTCACTAAAATACAAACAAGAGTCCCACAATAGTGTAAGCATACCTTTTAAATCCTCATTAGAATTAGAACAGGCCTCAAAAATCCCCAGAAGAATCTTGACATTAGTCCCTATAAAATCCTTAGTGAGCACAACAGGCTATAAAGGGGCTACAATGATCAGAATCTTAGTTAAGACAAGTCTCTAAAAATTCCCATTTAGTCCCCCAACTCAATAAGAAAAACACTCCATAAAATTCCCTATTAGGAGGAGGACATAAGTTTCTGAAAGTCCCTGTAAGAATAAGAGTTAGTTTTCAAATAACTTCCACAGTCCCGATAAAAATGTCGATTTAAATAAGAAAAATAGTCTCCCCCCCCTCCGATATGAGAAAAAAAAATCTACATAAACTGTCTTAAGCTTAAAATCTCATCTTTATTGAATCAATAACTTAAAAATGCCCGTCTGCAGCATCTCTGCCATTAATCAACGAGCAGCCCAGTAAGATAAAGTTCTTCCTCCGAGTGAGTTGTTGTTAAGGACATTTTGGATAAGGGAAAAATTATTAAATTTTTATTTGAGTCGGGGGGGGGGGGGAATAATGTCTTAAATTTTCGCAATTGGGGTAGTTTCCAAAAATTTAAAAGTTTTTTTCTGAAAGAGCATGTTTAAAAACTTAGGATCTGATCATTTTTTAAATAATTTGCTTAAGTTTGATATTTTTAAAAAAATACTTCAACTGGTGCGCTTTCATTGTTTATATTTCTGCCGATGACATCAAATGATGGAATGCCATTTCGTGTTGCCATTCAAAGAGCAAAATATTTAATTTGCATCTTCACTCACGTGTATTGGCAACGATGTGGTTGATAGCAAGCGTAGGGTGCAATATTTAATTCGCTTCTTGATTATCATAACGTGGAAAAGTGGTACAAAGATTCGGCAAAGTGCATCATTTGTGACGTCATGAAGACCACGCCTTGTTTGAAAATTCGGCCATTTAAAAAAAATTAATTAAAAAATAATTGTTGGAAAAATGAAAGTATTTTCTGCGCCCATGTTATTATTTTTGCTTATTCTATCAATTTCAGTGACTAAAATACTACTTTTGACTAAAGGAAACAACCCCATTACAACAGGCTCGCTACAGTTTCAAAAGGAATGATGGCAATAGAAACCCTCATATAACTGAATGCACAAGCTCGATAACATTTTGTCGCGGAAAAAGTTTTTAAGGTACAAATAATTCTAAAAAAAGAAAAAGACAACATCTGCATGCTATAGGTCATTTATTTGTTTCCGGTACACATCTTTTGAGAATCACCATCTCGGTATGTCGAAGGACTCGTAACAACCATACAAACCATTACACTTAACATTGCATCAAACATAGCAAACAAAAAAACCTCATCGGGCTGACACCGACCTGAAATCCGATAAAAATAAACATAACGACAACTGCATACACACAAAACCAAACTGGCTCTCATAAGTATCTAGCAAACGAACAGCAAGAAAAATGCCACAGCACTGTTCAAGGACAAAATGACCAGTCTGACAATTTAAGTTAACTACCTAGTACAGCTGTTTAGATCACACTAAGGTTGAGATTTCAGGCGATTGTAGTAGCCCGGTGGAACCCGATGAGGTCAACAATCACAATTCGTATCGCTTTAATACTACGCCGGTTTCTTCCGTCCGAAGAAGCCGTTTTGAGCCCTGATAATAAACGGAATGCTGTCAAACATATACAATTCCTACATGCGTACAAACCAGCAAGGCTGGTAATGGCACTTGATATGTCAACCAAAATTGTTTCGTATATAACACGGTCACCTTTTTTCCTTGTCTTTTTTCTGTATATTGCAAACTGGACTGTTTTCAAGTTCATGCATTCGAAAATATAGTGTATGTTCGAAAATATTCACATGCATCAATTTGAATTTACAATGCTCACTTTTACAAGTAGTAAGTATTCCAAAAGGCATGTTAAAACGTTCTATAGAAAGATGAAATTTTCCAAGCGATTTTAAAATTTAGACTTTGAATTGGTAGTGATCTTTTTTTCTTATTTTTTGCATTAATGGTGTACAATTGCTCAGTCACTTATATTATGATTTGAAATTTTTACTGTTTAAGACCCAAATTGTGACATGACAATTTACTCAACCATTGTTTCAAAAATCAGGGTTTTCGGAACTAATTAATCTAAACAAATTTTATTTCATTCAACAATTTCATTTTCATTAAAAAAAAAACTCTGGATTTGATTTCTTTTCAAGTTTCTCACCAAGATAGCTGTTATAAATTTTTCTAAATGCCAATTTTATAAAACTTGAAGAAAGAAATTAAAATTTATATTATTAATTTTTAATAAAATATATTCTTTTTTATATATATATATAAATCATATTTAATCATTTTAATCCAAATTTAAATATTATTCAATGACTTCCATCGCCAAGTCTAAGTTATTAAGTAGCATAGGTGGCAACTTTTTGGCATCACATAATCTCTATGCCATCGAATAATACACAAGATTTGCTTTTAAATGTCATATTGTTTGTTATGGGTCTTACGAAAGTTTAAAATCTTTCTCAACTGTCAATGAAATAAAATTAAAGTTTTGAAATGAATATTATGAATTCTAATACTTCCGATATATGGTGCGACTCTTATAAGCTGAAGCTTGACCTCAACAATGCTAAATTCTCTTTGGGGTAACAGAAAAGGTTTATTAGCATCAAGTTGAATTGGATTACTTTCATTTGCATAACTATTCCAATTCAAATCTGTGCAACTATAACACCCCCTTCCCTATTCCCCATTGATAAGTTCAAGCTCCAACTTATCAGATCCACACTATACAAAGTAAATTTGTACAGCAACAATAGTAAGCAATGTATGTCAAGCATAAATTAGCAAATTGATTGCAATCAATTTGTTAATTTGCACTTCATATACCTTGTTTACTATTGTTACTTTGTTTTGCACAATGGTATTTATTCATTTCATAAACAGGTATAATTTTGCATAATTATGTTTTTGGACAAATGATTTGAAAGAATCTCTGATTTTTACTAACATTAACGGAATGAACGTCGTTGTCGCGTTTTTTGTCGTGCTTCAAATATTGTCGCATTGAGTAACAATATTTAGTTTGCAATATTAAGAAAACAGTCAGGTTAGCCGCTTACATTTAATAGCATATTATGCATTGATTCATAAATGAGAAGCTAGATATATACCATATAAATAAGGAACTTTAACAATGAAATTTGACTTGTTAAAATTTCATGAGCCTAAACCAGTAAATAATGTAATATTGAAATTGGAATGATATTCAATAATGGTGAAATGACAAATCCACAGCATAAAATACATGGGTATATTAAGCCAATATAATCAACAAATTTTAAATTTAACAGCAAAACAAACATCATCCCAAAGAATGACTTTTAAACACAGAGCTTTTTAACATGACAGGGATATAGATATGAACACAAAAACATGAACATAGTCAGTCATCCAGTCCGGTCGTCAACAAGATAGCAATACTTTTGTCAAGGTGACATTGATTTCACCTTGGTCAAGGTGACATTGTGTGATCACCTCTTCTTTTTTGATGGATTGCTGCCCAGATATTTTCTAATTTGGAATTGCTTGATAGTATTACAATTAAGAACTGTAAATGCAGAGCTCTCACGGGATTCATCTGTTTTATCAATCCCATTAACTCGTTTTTTGTACTAAGCACAGAATTAAACAATTGTGTGAAAGAAAAATATACATATTTAGAAAGAAATTTCTGTACAATTTTTAAAATTTACACAAACTGGATTTTTTTCTTCTTTGCTTACAACCTTATTAAAAACCTGCCCACGAAAACTTTTTGTACTCTTTTCCCCTCGTAACAGTTCAATAAACTAATATAAATAATTGCTAACTCAAGCTAGCAAAATGTTTCCATTTTAAGTACTGCAAATAACATAAATAAATTTAAACAATAGATCTAACTGTTGACTAGATTTTTTTAAATATTTTGACAAGTATTAGAAATTACACAAAACATCTTCATAATCTTCATAATTTCTAATATTTTAATAGCGTAATGATTTGATGCCACTTCTATGTTCAAAATCTAAAAATGAAATAAAACAACTATTTTAGATACTAAATGTCTTATGATTTGTTAAGCACAACCACATTAAAAAAGTTTATTGCCTAGCTACAATTAAAAAATAATCAACAAATAGAAAATATAAGCTTTAAATTTTTATTTTTAATGTGCAGTTTTCAATTATTAGGGATGCATTTAATCAGTAATATATGTTAGATTGAAATTTTAATAACACAATTTAAGATTAACTCTCAATTTTCAATGTAATAAACGAATCAAAGTCTAAAAAGAATAATAATATTGGAATGTTATCAGATTAAAAAGAAATCTACGCTGTTACTTTTTTGCTGTTGAAATCTAACACGCTTATAATTAATGATTTTCCTTTTCATTTCTCATGCAAGAATAACTTAATCTTTTCCTGATTAAATAGCAAGGGAGATAGAAATTAGACTTAATAAATAAGTTCAAATCTAAAAGATTCTTTGAAAAATATTAATGATAAAACTTAACTAAAAGGATTAATTCTTCACATTAAAAATAAAGTTTACTGAAGCTGGAAAGAAAAAAAATCATACATCAATTATTTTTTAATATAGTTCAAAATCCAAAATTAGGAATTGTGTGCAGCATGAGGGGAGGGATTTTTTAGACCCTCCCTTCAATATTAGTGTTTCTCTTTTCACGCCGTGTAAAAACTCGAGCTAACTATTTACATAGAACTCAAACTTACTCTATTAAGGAGCTAATATTTGGTTAGATTGTAACAAAGTTGTGGCACAATGAAATTTGGTAGCACAGTCATGTTCAATGGAACCATTTTTGCTAGCTACTCTTAAAATGCTTGCAAAGTGTGGATCTATTTCTGGCAAACAGAATTAGCTTTTATAAAAAAGAAATTTGCTAAATCGACTTTAGTTGAATGCACAGTATGAGGCCCCAAATTCAAAATCCGGAAGACCAGAAAACCGAAACTTTTTTCCTTAAATATTTTTTTAAAAAATCCATTTTTTTTCTCCAGTTTTAAATGCTCAAAACTGTTAACGTTTGGCTTGTTGAAAATGCAGTACTTTCAGTTCAGCCTTTTTGTTCAATGCTTTTTTCACTGCCACGTGTTATAAATAAGCGTTTTGCTGTAACTGTGCAGCAATCTTCTAACATCCACTTTCAATTAGTGATACTTCTTTTATTATTTTTTCTAAGTATGCAATACAAAGCCTGTTGAACAAAAGTACAAAATTATTTTTAGTAAAAATCTGACTTATTTATTGTATCAATCTGCACATTGCATAGTAATAAAAAGCAACATCTGAGGACTATATGCAGCTGCAAATTGTCTCAGACTTTTGTTTTAGTTAAATGAAGAATACTTGCATTCAGATTGATCAAAAAATAAAAGAAATTTAGCACGAACATTGGCAAAACTATGAAAAACGGGTCAAATATCACATGACAGAGTTTTCACTATTTTTGAGTCAGAATTCAAAATTTGGAAAGGTCGCGTTCCCGAGCATTCCGGATTTGGGGTCCCACACTGTACCCAATTCGGTACTTGATATGAAAAACCACTCACTGTTTGCAAATGATAAGAAGCAGTGTTAATTTGAAACTAGATTATATCAAAGGAATAACCATAAAGCTCATTCAGATAAAAAAGAGGCACTTATCATTAGCACACTTCTGTATATCTGTATTCCAAGTTTCATGCAAACTTAATGTATTAACTTTCAAATCAGCACAATGTCAAGGTATAAACAAAAATTTCCAGCACTCAAAAAAGGGTTTAGCCAATATTTTTTCATACAAAAATATTGATTTTTTCACGAGACAAAATTTTAAAATAAATATAAAAGTAACAATTTTATATACACTCAAAATATATTTAATTCTATTGTGTTGTCCCAGTTTAAAAATACTACTCATCATTCGTGACTATAGACTTTATAGTTATTTACAATTTATCTAAAGCACAG
The DNA here is from genome assembly GCF_026930045.1 of Uloborus diversus. Lineage (NCBI taxonomy): Eukaryota > Metazoa > Arthropoda > Arachnida > Araneae > Uloboridae > Uloborus > Uloborus diversus. The sequence goes on from NC_072739.1 coordinate 16,927,277, forward strand.
AATTTTTATGGCACTTAAACATAGCAAGTTTTTAAATACTTACAAAAACACAAAACTTTGGGAAATATTACAGGTTCAAGTTACAGTTATCTTGCCTTTTCTTATTTGAAATGTTCTACCTTCTTGGAGTGGAAAGAGAAGCAAACTCAAGCATTATAAGTTCAATTGAGCTTTGAAACAAAAATGTACTTCTCGCATAACAAAACACACAGATAAGAAGAAAAATGAGTTTTTAAAGTTATTTTTTATTTCTTTCTAGTTCATGTTTTCCTTTACACAGAATAGCAATACACGATAGTTTAATTGACAAATTATTATTTTGAATACTTTTGAAAGAAAGTTCAACTTAAGAAAGTTTTAAACAGTTTTTTTAATCCCTTTTTGTTTTGATTTTCAAAAATTTCATAGAAACTAAAAACAGAATTAAATTTGATTATAGTTTGCCTCACTATCGTTGGCACTTCGAAAACTACAGTGAGGATCCCTTAAGTTGATCCATGACCTTGCCAATATTTATCTCTTTTGGGTGTAATAGGGAAGAGTGATTGGGTGCCAAGTTGAGTAGGTTTACTTCCATAGTAGTTTCGCAAAAGTATTACAATTCAAATTCACACCAATAACAAACCTCTTTATCACTGAACCGCGGGGGGGGGGGGGGGCTGGCGATTTTCTAAATAAATTCAGTAAAATATCAAAATATTTCTTTACTTCAAAGCTCTTACAATTTTAATCCACACTGAATTCACTTCCAGAACAGTGACAATGTATTTAAGATTACAGGTTGCTACACATCTTCTAAGGAAAATGAAATCTCCTTTACCTTGGGGCTGGAAGCATTATGTTCGCAATTGTCGCTAATTACTGTAAACCATGTCCAACATAAGACAAGAGTGATTTAAGATCCCCATTAAAATAAGGACATCGTTCCCTAAAAATACCCATCATAAGGAAGCCACCTAGTCCGAAAAATCCTCATTGGAATGAAGTAAGAGGGAAGTTAGTAAAAAAGAGCAAGAAAGTTAAAAAAAAAAATCTTTAAACTCTTGATCCTAAAAAGTTTTTTAGCCCTTTCTCCCAAATACCCATGCACTGAACCCTTTAAAAAGAATCAAGGTCATAGCTCAATTTTATATATTCCGCCACTTTAAAAAAAAACTTGCCTTGACAACATTTGAGTTTGCCAGCCCTGTTTTCAACTTATTTTGAAGCACACTGATTCAAAGAGGGGGAGGGCAGGCGGGGCTACTGCCCCGGGTCCCCACAATAAATTTTTTACAAAATATCCTAACTTTCACAGATTGAAAATCTTGGATATATACATATATATCAAAATATTCGAATATATGTCAAAGTATCGGCTATTTTCGAAAATATGATGATCTTTTCGAACCCCGATTAGGGGCCTCCACTCCTTCGTTGCCCCAGGGCCTCCACACTTCCAAATCCGGCCCTGAAGAGGAGTGCCAACAATCGTGAGGTGGACTATGTACTGAACTTGGCTTTCCAAAAATTAGCTGCTTGAGTTCACTAAAACGATTATTTTGTTTCAAAAAAAAAAAAAAAAAAAAAGGTAGCCTATTCTAAAATTCTCACAAGTACTAGACTATCCGCATTTTTTAAGCAATCTATGGTTATCATTCATTAGATTTTTTTAAAAATAAGTTTAATAAAATGTGATTGTACATGCAGGCATTAACAGTTAGTGTTAACACGAGATACAAAATAACCTGAGACACAGTTTAGTATTCACTTCTGTATTTGAAAGCATTTGAGTGTGCAAAAAAATTATATTGTTGGGATAGTACAACAAAGCAATCAACAAAGTATTTAAAATATGAATATTAATAATTAACTTATTTCAATTAAAATATAGACAAACAATAACAAATCATTTTTTTCATATAAGTCCCAGTAAAACATTTGAGGTTCTTTTTTTGCGAAATAATTATATTACATGACTTATTTTCATGACAAAAAACAGAAAACCAAAATTAAGCTTTCTGGTTTAGAGCCAATCCAAAGAAACCTGTCATTTTGTCTTTGTGACACCTCACATATTTCATTAAAAATAATACTTTAAAATATTAATGAACATTTTTTTTTCTGCTAAACAAATTACAAATTTATGTGTCATTTCTTAAGCAAAACAATTGCTGACTTTTTACCCTTTAAAATTATTCCTTCTTAATGAAATATATTAATTGTCACGTGCAGGACAAAGGATTGTAGTTTTCGTGGAATGGCCCTTTTGCATTAGATTTCACCACTGCTTTTACAGTAATAAATTTATGCAGTTAAAAGTTGATTTTTTAATTAGTGGAAACAAATATAGTACCTACAAAACTAAATTTTCTTAATGTGCATATAAATCTGTGTGCACTTCCTTAAACTTTATTGTACTGATATATTTGACTTTGATATTTACAAAAGATACAAAAATTGTGTGACAAGAATACAAATATCAAATACTTAAAAGTATTCTATAACACAATAATAATCTGACTTAGAAAATAATAAAAAGCAAATCAAGTATAACAAACTCTTTCAATGCCCAATATTTAAAATTTTAAAATCTAAGAACAAGATTATTAAACTTATAATATATATGTAAACAATTTATAATTTATTTAAGAATTTAAAACTACTAGCATACATAAGCAACCATTCGACACCACTACTGATCCAGCAGAGCTATCACAAGGGCAAAGCTGTTTGTATCAATGGTGATGTCGAATGAATATAATAAGGGTGTCAACAGGTGTGAAAATTTAATATGCGAATTTTTATTGCCGATACAATTAGTACTAATACAAATGCTTGAATTGCCTTCTGTGCAATGGAGGTTATTTCTTAAAAAATTAAGATTTCATATATTTTTTCTTTTTTTGCTTTTAACTTCAATTTTACACAGACTTAAATACATCTTTTAAAACTTCCCAGACTCAAGCGAAAGCTACTTTTAGCACAAAAAAAAAAAATCTATATCAACATATGGGTCGTTTGAATATCAACAGTCGTTTGGAGCTTATTAAGTTAAGTTCAGAAAAATAAAGTGGGTAGAATCAGATCAAACCTTTTACAGAGATAGATATATGTTTGGAGTTAATAGAAAAAAACATTGGTCTTGTTAAACGAAAATATTTTTTGAATGGCATTATACCCTCAGTCAGGGAATGACAAATTCATTAAAATTGGATTATAGTACTTATGCTTAACCGATATCTGGCATACAAATAGTCTCAAATGAGGAAATAAGTTATGATTATTCAATTTTTATCCATTATTTTACTTTATTTTTCTATAAAAACAGATGCAAAAAACCTTATCTGGTTTTATGCTTTCAATATAGATTCCAAAAAAATAAATAAATAAAAAAATAAATAAAAAATAACATTTCTGATAAATTAAAGATGCAAATATGCTGCAATATTTTTCTGGGTTACCAGCTGTGAATTACTACACTTATTCGTAAAAAAAATTATTTCGTTGGGATTCTGGGAAAGAAATTTACTGCTGTGAGGGAATGACACTAATTGCCCCCCCCCCTGGGGGTAAACTTAAAAATAATTACATAAACTAATTCTTGGTGAAAATTTAATCTTAAATGTTTTTTTTTTTACTTAAATTATTCAGTATTTTGAAATAAAAAACACAAAAATGTGAACTTATTCTTTGTTTGCTTAGAAAATTTTTTTCTTATTTTTTACTAACAGTGGGGACAGGTGGGGAAATGACATTTGGGTATTTTAGACTTACATTAAAGACATTTAAGATAAAATATAGAAATTTTACTTTTAATGTGATCTCGTTAAACTCTATACTGAAAAGTATTTAAACTCCTAAAAGTATGCATGAGTCAAAACATTTGTAAATTATAACAAGGACATGAAAATAAGAGTTTCTGTGAGAATGTCCCATGTAACTGAAGTATAGACAATGCACTAGACATAAAAATTTAGTTTATTTTTTTTGCAAATGAAGTTTTAGTGTTTACTCTTATTTTTATGAGAATTCCAGCACCAGCCGATTCAGTTTAATTTATAGTTTATTGTTCTTGTTGATTTAATTATTCTATATTTAACATAATGCTGTTTTTGTACATCAAGTTATTTAAAAAATGTATATTTTTTTCCATCAATTTCTCATGTACACATCTTTATCTTAAAATTTAACCTACCTTTATCTTAAAATTTAACCAATTTTCTTTACGGCAATAATTCTAGTTTGACTTCTTCCATAATTTCACAACCTGTAGACACCCGAGTGATTCAAATACTTTGGCTTAAAGAGTTATTTTATAAAAGCATTATGACTAATGACTAAAATCCTTTGTTCTTGGCACAAATTTACAACTGGATTTTAGCTATACTTGCAGAGAATTAGCTATTCCAGAATAAATTTCCAATGTGCAAATTCCACAACTGAATTTGATTTCCGCACTTCTTCGGAGGAAAAAAAAAAGAAAATATAATCCCCAAATTTGGAGAGATAATCAAATAAGAAAAGAGAGAGACGGACATATTTCATACTTTTTTCCACCTAATATCAATTGTTTTCTGTACAACCCAATTCTATCACTTTTTTACATAATTATACTCAAGGAAAGCATTGATTAAAAATTTATTTTAAAATTATTTTATCAATTCAAAAAAACGCAGATAAAGAGCGATAGCAATGTCTTGCTACAAAAAATAAATTGAAAATGAAATGTAGGACCTAAGAAAAGAATATTTATAGTAAATTTGACAGAAATTTAAGCCTTTCTGATTGAAGAGTTATCTTGCTTGCTGTTATCTCAAAACTCAATTTCTAAATAGTATTTTGTGAAAATGGGGAGTTATAATTGCTTATAGCAAAGAATTTAAAAACCAAATTTAGACAAAATTTCACATTCATGATCGTTCAGAAACCGTGATGACACTGTTAAAGATAATTGATTCATTTCAATGATACAGATTATATTGCCAATTAAAAATATCTGTCTTATGGCAAATGGCCGAGTGATAAAAAGCTAGTTTTGAAATGAACCAAAATTTTGTAAATAATATCAAACAAAGGATATAATTAAATAATTTTTATACACAAAAGAAAAAAATAAGTAACAAATGCTACATAAAAAAAAATTTTTTTTTTGACCCCTTCTTTTTGAGATTTTAAGCAATTGATATCAATATATGAAAATAGACTATTAAATATTCATTTATTTTGCATGAAAGACTAGTATAACTCATATAGATACATATTTTAAACCTAGACAGGCCAAAGAGTAAGCTACAATCGGTAATGTATTCTAACGTAGTCAGTGTCTCATGGTTTATGATCAATTATGTAAAACACTGATTTTTTAATGCTTTCATTTATTGCATGACTTAGCATAAAGTGATAGTAATAATATAATGATGTGCGGTCCTCGTTACATCATAACTTCATTTAGTATTAGCAACACTTATAATTTTTTTTATCAAAGTTGCAGCAATTTTCAAAAAACACACAATTTTGCATAAAAACTGTGTTTGTTAATAAATAGCAAGAGGTTAAAGGGGGGGGGGGATTAACACCAGCAAAATATTTTCATGAAGAAACTAATAAATATTATTAGAATGTAAAATAAGTGACTAAGAAATAGATGGCTCAAATTACAGTCCGAATTTCTTGATATGACTTAAGACAAGGCAAGCTTAAGATCACTCTCTCTATTTCAGTAAAAAACCATCTAATTAATTAGATCATTATAATTTTTCTTGTAGATTTTGTAATGAATATTTGGTTAAAGGATATTTAAACACACTAAATTTAACAATGAGCTAAACATATTGAATTAACATTTACAAAATTCCAGTGAAGTGCATACATTTTACAAATATTTAGGGAAATGACCCCAGATTAAAAGAAAGAAAGTCTATATTTAACATAACTTAAATTACAAATCAGAATATAAATATGTAAACTTCTTTGTTGGAAGACATTAAAAGCGTCAGTAAGGAATGACAGACCTTGGAACTGTTAAACTTCAAAATAAATTTTTTAAAAGATGTTTTTAATATTATCCATATCAAATAGATAAATCAAAACTTGCAGATCTTTGGCACAAATATTGTTTGTTGAAGAGTTTTAAGTAGAAGGCTAATGGTATCAGAAAACCTTGACATAATTTTAAAATATTCAGAAAGACAATCATTATTTTCACAATAATATAAGATTCACAACTTTGAAAAATTAAGTCTGAACGTATACTAATTAGTACTATTTGACTCTTCAAAAATACAAGACGGTACATTTGGAATAAATCGGATAAGGGAAACAGCAATAAAATAAGGATAACTGAAGATCACAACCAGTAATAATTTTAAACCTTGAAATCTTATGCATGATAATATATCATAAAATAAATAATTCATAGCTTTTGTCAGCCTTTACTTTTTCACATAAAAATACTGTTAACAAAGCATAGCAGAAACCAGTCTTGTGTTTCCAGACATTGGATTCCATCAAGAATTAATTCCAGCATCCAAGATCGACAGGTTTCTAAAAAATCTAAGACTGGGCAATCGCTATGACTGAACACACTGAGTACCGTCGTATTCCATTACTAACCTTTTGATATGTGATAGTTTGCTATGTAAAAAGTTGAATTTTTTTAGAGAATTGACATAGCTGGGATCTTCCTGGTAAGACCTGTATACCTTGTAAATGTTTAAGATTACGTTCTGAAAAGATAAAAACAAATTCAATGATAAGAAAGTTACAAATGATAAAATCAACAATATTACAAATAAATAAATTCCTGTTACTAAATACATAAAAATGTATCTTTTTCCGTTCACTTCTAAGTCAATTAATAGTACTTAATAAATATTATATTTTAAAAATGAAAGTGGTGCAGATCGCAACAATGCATTCAACATTAGGCCCAGCAGAAACAACCTACCTTTTAGGCCCATTACGGAGAATTAAATATTTTTCTTTTTAGAAAAAGGCAAAAGAAATTAATAATTCATACTTCTTAATAACTCCAACTTTAAAGTGGGCACAGCAGCCATTATGTTTGTTTTGACAATAATCGAATCTTTTTGAATTTTTCAACCACAACAGACATTTTTTTCGATAAATATGATTAAAAACATAATTTTAAAATATCAATACTTATAACCACACATATTTTCAAAATTCAGCATCAATTTTTACTCAATCATGTCTTGAATAATAGCAGAAGCTCACTATACTAAAAATCTGAATTTTGAGCTCTTGGGGAGTTTAAAATGTTTGAAATGAGAAAGATCAGACTAAAAATAAGTCCCCTCTTTTTTTGTTGTATTTTCATTCATTATTTCCATACTACTGCGATATAAGTATCTCGCTAAAACATATCATTGGAACACCCATGTACCAACAAATCCCTTTCCACATCTGAAAATTCCCTCAGGAAAAATGTAAGTAAAAGAGTGTTAAAACACCTAAGGAATTTTTTTAAAAAATTAAGAGTTTCAATACTTTTCCTGAAAATTTAGCTGAAGTCAAGTAAAGATTGAACGTGGGTAATCGTGAAGAGACTAAAAATTCAGAAAAATTCCATAGAAAAGTTTTAAAGCACTGTACTAGTTTAATGATGTCACGTGAAAGACTGGATGAAATATTGGATTATAGCATTACTGTTAGGAAAAACCTAACCTGGCAGAATTGAAAACTATGCAGATCTTAATCATACCATTTAAATACTGTCAGGTTAGGTTTGCCCCAACTATAGGCCAGCATAAGGCTAAACGCCTACCACAGGTATCTGAAAACCTCTGTACTGCAACTCGAAAAACCTCCGTTTTTACTCTGAAGCCACAATAACCCCTTATCATGTGACAATTCCTAACAGCTTATTTTTTTGGTTTATGTAGTTTTATATAAAATTTAAGAATATTAGGAACAAACCAAAAAAAAAAAAACGAATCATCTATGGGGGAAAAAAGGAACTTAAAAAATAACCTCCATTTACTAATTCCTAATCGAAGGATTATACTTTTAAAAAATCAAATTGCCTACTTACTTTAAATTGCTCCGAGCCTTCTTCCGTAGAATGTAAAATATGTTCTAATTTAGCAAAGGTCCGTGATGTTTCCTCAATTTTGTTATGCAACCTTAGGTATTCCGTATATTCTGAATCAAAATCTTGTTTATATCTTCGTCTCTGCTCACTTGAATCTATTGTTCTGTACTCTCTGAAAATTTATGAATAGACATTAGACAAAAAACTGATGATTTACACAACTGAACAGCAAATTTCCCATTATTGAAATGACAATCTCCAAACTTATTACAATATTGCACCCCTGTTACTGAGCTGAAATTTAAGATAATGTATTGTATATGTCACTCCCTCCTTTCAACAACGTCGTATGAGGCAGTCAGAAGCAAAGGGACATTTTCAAGATTTGAGTAAAATGTGTTTAAAGATAACATCCTAGGTAGGTTTTCATTGAAATTTTTTTCTAAATCATGCTGCATAGCAACACCTACCAGGGACACTAGTACCATCTCTTGCCCCAAGACAGAGGGGAGATTCACCTACAATGTGCACTGATTATCTCCAGATTTTTAATTTTGCCACTTATACCCCCCCCCCCTTACTTTGCTCCTCACTGCCTCATATATCAACAAATGTGATTTTTCAGGAAAGCAATTTTAAATTTTAAAAGTAAGATACCATGTAGTACAACGATGTTTCAAGTCACTGATTGAGCTTTTTCTTATGTATAAGGTCGTACACAAGAAAATCTGGCGCTTCATCCTTGTTTCATGAAGAAGTGTAAAAGGTGTTAGTTTTAAAAAAGTGCATTTTATTTATGACATTTTTGCACTAAATTTCAAAGATACCGTGAAGCACCGTTTATACGTTTTTGAAGGGACTGTATGAAAAAAGCGTACAAATGAAAAAACGTATAATAGGTATAGGTTAATGTCTATTACACTCTACAGGGACCAATTTTAAAAAAGTAAGATTGATAAAAACGTATAAAACAGAAACATATAAACGGTGCTTCACTGTACTATTTGAAATATCTCAAAAGATTCATTATTGTTACTAATTGTTCTCTTTACAATAATGACACAAATGCCAACAGTGCGCTCTTGATTAAAATAAGAATAAAAAAATGTTCTTTTTTGTATGCAATACTGTTTTCGGAATAAATAATACCATCTTTCACTAAGCAACACAGATGTTTCATGTTTAATGGATCAAGTACAACCCGAAATGCGACATTTTTGCTCTCTGACGGCGAGATATTAAGTTATAGAAATGCAGGTCTAGCATGGACATGCTACTCATTCATGGCATTCGTTTTTTTAATATTCTGCAAACTTTTTTTTTTTTGATATTATGCAAACAACTTTTTTTAATTGTTATTTAAGAAGATTTATAAATAATGTGGTTTCATAAATAATGAGAGATTTTTTTCAAACTATAGAAGCTACTTGAAAAATTTCTGCAGTCATATAGCTGCTAATATCTCGTCACTGGAAAAGTTTTTAAAAACTGAAAAGGCTTCATTTAAAGGAATTTATATTAACATGGAGATTAAAAGTTGAGTTTTTGGATTAAATGCAAGAAATGTGGAACATTCAGGTAGGGGAAAGGGACGTGGCAGGTGAGGACTTACTTTAAATAGGAAGGACAATCAAATTCAGATGAGATTTCAGTAGTAGGTGAAGAAGCTTGCAGAACAGAACCTAAGAGCAAACAACAAAAATTTTAAGTACAAGCATATTTAAACTCTGTATTTCCATATCTTCTACATAAAGTGATGAAACTAAATACATAAAAATGTCTTTTTCCGTTCATTTCAAAAGCCAGCTACTTAATAAAAAACTTGGAAAGCAATGTAGATCGCAGCAATGTTATGCCTATAACAACTTACCTTTAATGCCAATTAGGGAGAACATTTTTTTTTTTTGGATGTGTGTGTGGGTGGGGGGAGGGAAGCAAAAGTAACTTAATGATTTAATTAATAATTTATACTTTTTGATAACTCAACTTTAAATAGTCACAACAGCCATTTTTGACAAATTTGTTTCAACATTAATAAAATCTTACAATGAACATTCGAAAGAGAAAAAAATGTAAATAACCAAAACAAAGCTAGTGAGTATCAAAAATGTATTTGAAATGATCCTTTAGAGTTCAGACAAAAAATTACAAATTAAAGAAATAAATAAATCAAGGGGGGGGGGGGGTCAGGAGCATCCTCAACTTTCTTATACCTGGAGCATGCTTGTAATTTGCACTCGCGGTAAGTTTGGAATATCAGAAAAAAGTGAGAAACATTTTTTTCTTCAAAATTTACCTGTCAATAATTTTTTTCTTCAGCCAAACTTCAATTTAAAAAAAGAAAAACTAATGAAAAATGCAATCTTCCCTTTCAAAAATAAATCAGTAATCTTTGCTGATTACTTCCTTCCAAATGTTATTTTTAGAAATTAAAAAACTTAAAAAACACCTTTTTTTTAAAGTTTAAGAATGACTGGATACAATTGCTTCATTATTTACATTTCAAATGAAATTTAGCCAGTTATATTTCCAGTAATATTGATTCCCACTAGCATTAACTTATGATTTTTTCAAGGAAAAAGAAAAGGGAGATAATAAATGTTGGTCGTCTACTACAGAAGTGGATGCAATGATATTTCAAAATTCAGTTTGTTCAATTTTAAAGTTTTAATAGCTTAGATGTGCAGTACTGTTAAATCGCTCAAAATTTCTAATGCTCTTTTGGCTACTGTTGTTTTTTCTTTACCCAGAACATTTTCCCATGACTTTAAACAAACTTCCATGACTTTTAACATTTCAATTTTCCGTGACTTTTCCAGAACTGAAATTTGCTTTAATTTTTTTCCATGACTTTCCAGTATTTCCATGACCTGTACAAACTCTAAAACTTCTGCATAGGTGGTAAAATAAATTATAATAATTTACAAGCAACATGAAGTACTCCGAGCCTCAATCCAACGCCACTACAGCTGAACTATAAATAATAAAGTGTTTGTGAGAAACATTCCTCTAATTTCGTTACTAAGCTTTGTTTTGCAATAAAACATAAGCCAGATTATTTAAGAAAGTGTTTTGCTTTGCCCATATTACCAGGATTTTTGTTTATCCAGATTTCCTTTGGTCCCAGTTAGTCGGGATAAACAAGTTTGTACCACATTTTGAAATTCTGGCATGTTTGAACACTTATATGCATTAATATCAAAAGAAGCAAAAATATGCAATTGCATTCATCTATGTCACGGGTTCTAGTTCTGGAGCTTAATGGTGATTAAAAATAACTCAATTTGAATATTAAAAGAGCAGGTACGTATCAAAATGAACATACAATTTTGCTTTCAAATCGGATTATCTTCAAAGCATCAATTTTTAAAAATCGCGTTCCTTTTCCTAGAAAGCTATTTCATACATATTACTTTGAAACTTTCATCACATTTCATTTGTGTGTTCATAATAATACTGAAGTAAAATTTTTGCTTACACTTTTTCCAGAAAAGCAGATCTTACGGTCAAAAACTGTTTTCTTTTCATTTAAAAAGTGACTATTGGTTAAAATTCAATAAAGTATGAAATCAACAGAATTACCATAAAATTTCACTTCAGTAGATTCTTGGTTATTTTGTGAAAGTACTGTACAATTTGTAAGATTTTATCATTAAAACTTTTAGAGGAAAAGGTACATAAAGTTCAGCACTTTAACATCGCATGCACACTGCGTTCCGACACCATTTAAAACAAGAAAAATGGGGTGAAAGAGACGAAATCTCCTCTGCAATCTTCAATGAAACCAACTCACCATTGCAATCCATGCTATCCCTGCTGTCGGAACTGGAGTGGGGCGACGTGCTGCAAGATCCGTTGGTAGTGGAAGTCACTTTCGTGTATGGAGATTTTTTATTATGATTATGTTTGTTAATACTATCACCGTTAACATAGCCATTGCTCACAGTTTTTGCACGGGTGTCTTTCTTGGACTCCTTGTCCTGGAAGTAGGTGTTGGAATCCGGTGACACATGCGCTTTGGGCTCGTTGCACAAGTCCGCAGATCGTGGATGACTTAGTGGGGGTTGACTCTGGGGCTTGCCGGAAGAACTATTTACATAACTTTTAGGGTAGGAACCGCCGTTCTGCCCCTTCTGGAAAGACTTTTCGGGAATGGTTCCCTGACTTAGACCCGAGGAATGGATGGGGGTGGTCCGCCCATTCTCTTCCTTCGTCGTAGGTGGAGTCCGGGATTTGTCACTGGCACTGTATTCTGGAGACTCGTTCTTGGGGTTCTCTGGGCGAGTGTAGTGAGAGATTCGCTGCTTCTTGCTACGAGGCTCTTGAATGGAAGAACTCAGTTCAGAGGAAACTCTTTTCTGCTGTGAAAAAAATAATTTAGCACACACCTTGGAAGTCATAGTCGAATTTCACTGAAAATATTTTTTGATTGCAACTGACAATGAAAGGGACTATGTCAACAGGAAAAGTGAAATTATATGACAAAATATGTTGGAATGCGATGTAGATCGACCACCTCATGATGCACCTTCTGTTACATCTAATACAAGGAATCTCTATACAAGGAACTCGGTCCAGCATTCAATGTGACTGACATCGATATAGTAAAAAAGGGGGGGGGGGGAATACTTGCTAACATTATTAACACCTTGTCACAGGATTCATTTTTTTTTTAAACTGGTTTATGCTATGATGTAATGTTTACCAGTTGTTTTTTTCTACTCTAAATTTGCAGTGTGTACTCAGTGTGAAAACTTTTCCCCTGAAGCAGTATATAAATAATTTAAATACAAAATTTTAATGAAGCACAATTATCGATTCTATCAATTTCAGGCCAAAATGCACCAGTTATGCAAACTAAATTTTGTGCTAGTTTTATGGCAAGAAAGATCATTAAATTAAAATGCTAAATAAATAATTAGTACATTTTTTGTAACAAATTTTTGATAAGTGTCAAGTCTGGTGCCGATGTGTGATTTGTTAAAATTGATGAAATTTAACTTCTTTATTTCTTCTTTTTTTTAATCTTTTCCTTGTCATTGAGCAGCTGGCAAAAGTTCATGACCTTTAATGCTATCGATTAATCTGCTGTGCTAAGCTCAAAAGTTGAGTTATTGTCACCAAGTGGCCCTTTGCCAAATATTTTACCCAAGTACAATGTTTTATGGTCATTTGTAGATGGGAAATATTTTTAAACAAATCCTGAAAAAGTTTCATCTGACTCAAACACATGGAGGCGGAAAACTTTAAACGGCAGTTTCTCATTTTGAACACAGCTGCAGATACCACTTTTGAGCTTAGCATGGCAGTAATATACCTTAGTTGAATTTCATGCTATATCTCAGTTGATCAATTTTTTTTGTGTCAAAGATAAAGACCATTGAACTTTATTGAACCAAGCATTGAAACTTTACAGGCATATAATATCTTTTGGGAATAAATTGAAATAATTTATTCCAACACAATATTCAGATTTGCAATTTCATAATTGCAGAAGTAGTTTCGTAAAAGAATAAAACAACACAAACTATCTACTAAAAAAAAAAAAAACATGCAGGAGAAGTCTGAACAGAATTAAGTTTGGTGAAAATATAGAAATGCAAAGATGTGGAACCTGTTTGAAGGATCAATCTGGATGCTGGGAAATTTCTGACAAAAAATAAAAAATAAAAATAAAGAAATAAATAAAAGTTAACAATACTTTTTTTAAAATCATAGATAAAAGATTTAGAAAATAAAAAAAAGTACAACATTTAAGGGGTTACAATACCTCAAAAATGATCAAAAAAATTTTATTGCTTATTTCGAAACAAAAAACTATTCTGAACACAGGGGAAAAGTTTCAATGTTTTAGTTCAAATATTTAAAAAGTTATGAGCGGTTTTAGGCCATGCTCCCTATGTGTTCTTATGCAAAAGAAAAACTTCAAATTGCTTTTTCTCAATGATGGTTTTTTTGTGTTTTCATGTCATTAGAATCACTAAGGATTTTTTTTCAATTAAAGATATAGCTTTAAAGTAATACTTTTTGCAATTGGGATAACATATTTGACAAAACTGTGCATTGGATAAGCATTTTATAAATTATTCTAATGTTTAGAGCATGTTAAACCTTTAAAAACCAAATTTTTTTTCAAAAAACTTTGATTTTTTACATAATTAATTACAGAAAATTTTCTAATGAACTCATAAGCAAATGAATGCACAGATTTTTAGAGATGATTATAGTGATCGTTTTGCAAAAAACGTTTTTTAAATAAGTGCAAAAATAAAAAAGCCTTAGGAATTTTAAAAAGTTGAAATTTTCCTCAATTTTTTGAATTTTCAAAAAAAGTAGGCATTATTTTTAAATTTTGAAATAAATTATTGATTACAAAATAAGAATGCATGTTATGGTTTCAAAGAAATATGAAATTTATATAAATTGAAAGAAATTGTTTGAAAGGTACTGTGACCCCTTAAGGTGGGAACCAGCTTCGACCCGGCTCTTGGTTGCAGTGATGCAAGCAGGGTGAGCGACTTTTCTACAAATTTTGATTATTTAAAAAAATAAAACATGATACACATACAACTGGTGGACTTCTCAAAAGTTTGCGTTGTAGGGGAACATAAGGTTTGGAAAACTATCTCAACCCATGAGAAAATGAAACAGACTAAAAGTTATATTCAAAAGATTAAATGACTCAAACCTCAAGAAAAAAAAGTTCCAAGAGAAATTTGAGAAATAGTGGGCCAGCTTAAAATACCTTCATTTGAAAAACATTTCTGGATACTTGGGGACTAGTAATACAATTTAATCCCCCCCCCCACATAAAAAAAACAAGATTTTGATACTTATTTTACAAGAAATATCGTAAAATAAGATGTGCCTAAACAGTAAAGTACATGTTCACATGTGACACTACTACTTAAATAGTATCACAGAACATTAAAAAATTATACCGATAATGAATTGATATTCACATTAATAAGACTTTCTATTCAAAAAAAAGGGCAATATACCTGAGCGGGTGAGGTACTAGGTACTGCATTCGGAGACGTGCTTCCGTTTTCATTCGAGTTTAGAAACTGCTGTTTCCTCCTACAAATGAAAGAAGTTTAGTTATTAATACAAAATTAATAATAACTTTTAATAGAGATTTTCAACTTGCATTTGCAACCATAATTTAAAATAATAAAAAACACTTTGTTTGGTGGTGAATACTACAAATTTTAGACTTAAGAGGCTATCAATCAATTTTCTCAATTTTTACCACTACCATTAAATATAGAATTCAATAACCTTGTCAACACATTTTTCATCAACGGGTCTTAGAATTCATTTCTAAATACCAAAACCAAGTAAATTTACTAGGTTCAAAGGCTAAAAATTAAAATATGAAGAACAAATACAACTTGAGCCGTAAGGAAATTACATATCTAAATAAACGACAGGGCAATTTAATAGCAGTTGTTCAAAAAAGATGATAACTGTCGTGAAAAATCAAAAATTAATAGAATTTCAATGATGCAACTTATATTGCAATGTTTATTAAACTCAAGTGCAAAAATATTTAAGCAAGACTATAAAATGTGGCCACTAAAAACTACAGTTTCAAATGTTTCTATACATTTATGTTTCACGGGACAAAAATTCAGGCAGTAAGACTTAGCGAAAAATCTTTTTGTGTGAATAAAGAAACAATTATATACTCACTGGCGAATGAATTAAAAAACCTTTGAAATGAACTTCTTGCCTCACTTGCACTATGCAAGGGCCTGGAGGGAGTATAATGATATAGAGAATGTTCTGCTGGCATGGAAGTAGTGCGCTGGTGTTCCTCAAGTTTAACCAAACAGCCATGCTATACCTAGCTATACTGGCAAATCAAGTAAGTGAACCCTGCAATGTTGCATTTTTATCCTGATAGCCACGGATACTTCATGGATGACAAATCATGCCAGGAGTGTTGAAAATTGGTTCGTCTGACTTCCAACGATAGCCCAAATCTTAACCCCATAGAAAATGTGTGCGATATGGTGGAAAGACACATCCGACAGCACTCTTCTTCCATAAAATTTACAAGATCTAAAAAGCTGTATAGCTAATGCATGGTATTCTCTGGATGTAAATGCACTTAATAAGCTTGTGGACTTAATGTCCAAACAAAACAGAGCAGTTATCCGTGCAAAAGGTTGTCCAACAAAATATTGATATTCAGTTTCTAATTCATTGGCCAGTGGGTGTATAAATAAATAAACATTGTTATGTTTTACACTTAAGACTACTGCTACAGTACACATTAATTTCAAACTCTTAAAGACAATGCAAATCCTTTTCATAAATTTGAAATTCATTCAGTGAAACACTTACTTGCGAATAATCTCTGCTTCTTCCTGCGTGCAAAACTTCCAATTGTCTTGAACTTCATTCCATAAATAGTTTGCTAGAGTATATACATTGCCTTTCAGGGTACCACACTGGCTTAACATGGCAGTGATCCCTTTCTTGTCTTTATCACGTATACCTTCTGCAAAATAATCATTCACTTCAATAAAAAAATAGCTTAACAAACGTCACACTTCAAAACTTAAGGGCATAATTGCAATCAAACATGTTCAGTTATATTGAATTTTATTTAGCAGTAGTTTCATGGGCGCCCATATGCAAAGTTGCAAGGGGGGGGGGGGGGGCTCAAATATTTTCCCTGTGGTTTAGCTCGATATTTTCCCCATGAAAACTGATTTCAGGACAGATTAGAGTCATTAAATTTTGACATTTACAATAATTTATTAATTAATGGCTAGAAAGAAATGTTTTTACATTTTTGCGAAGAAAAAGTACTAAAAGCAAGGAAGTTCTAATTTCAAGGGGGGGGGCTCGAGCCCCCCTTGCCCTCCTATATGGTCGCCCTTGAGTAGTTTGATCATGAATGATTGTGTAAGAGATGTATATGCCCCTTCGTCAGCAATGCAGTAGGGTAAGATCACCAGTAAGAGAAAGATCCAGGGTCTAGAAACAGTCATAAGTTTGGATTTAAATAATAAGCCTTTTAAGAGGGTAAAACTGTTGTTGCTCTGGCCCATGAATATGGTGCAACCAGCTAGTGTTATCATTGAGAAGAGATAAAATGGAGGGAGTAAAGACTTTTCTTTAATCAAAGAGCCCAATTCATGTGATAGATTTTAAAGTAAAGCATTGTGGAAGAAATCGGGTTTCTTTCGCTAGTTTCATGCAAAACGTGTCAACCATTCGTCGCTGATAAGTCACGTGACTCGGGAGTCTTCGTATCAGCTTTTTCTAAGCCAATGATTGGACTGGCTCCCTCCCTTTACTAATTCCTGCTCTAAGAGTATTATCAGAGTGAATTTTATGAGGAAGTGGTGGAAGGTTGTGAACAGCCACCATGAGGTCTGCCGGTATTTCATGTTCATTTGAATGTAATAAGGTTTTAGATCCAAAAAAAGTACTTTAGCATATTTTGAAAAGAAAAGGGAATTTCGTCTATTACTCATCCTGTCTGTAGCTGGGTATCAGATTTTTTGGTCTCTGTTACTGGGGGTCAGACTTTTTCGAAATTGAGCAAATACAAATAGAATTAACTAATTTGGAGGATATAGAAGCAGCCAAACGTTAGATGAGACATTGCTGCATGAAAGAAAAATAGTTTTAAAAGTCTTAAATTTATTAAAAGGCTCAGAAATATGAGCTAACCTGAGAGCAATGTCTTAAGTAAATCTGTGGCTGGTGTTGTTACCCTATAGCAAGTAACAAAGACAACAGAATGTTTGGTTTTATTCATAGGTTTTTTTTTTTTTTTTGTGGTATCGGTAGTTTGCACAGGAAAAATAATACATAAGTAGTGCCATTTATAGTTAATAAGTTAAATCATAACCTACTCTACTTTTACTAGAACAAATTTCAGAGGGGCATTATAGATAAAATAACAAGCAATACAAGATGCCCTGTATGAGACAGGGACACTTGGCTGGTACCTTTTGCCCAAGTCAGAAAGTACGGGCAAATGCATTAAGAAATAAAGCGTCTACCACCACTTAGTTATACTTTGCTTTCTGCATTAAAGTGGCAAGACAGCATTCATTAAAATTTTTGGCAAAGCGGACATAAAAGACAAATAATTTTGTTACAGAAAATAAATATTGCATTTTTCTTTATTCACCCAAAATTCGTCTAAAGATAGAAAAATTGTTGCCAGAGTCAGATTGCCGTTTGTCATAACTTAAAGAATGACGTCACTTTTTATGGAATGACAACAAAATGACTCTTTCCTTAGTTTACTAATACTAAGAGTTTAGGTTTTTCCTCTACTTTTTACTCTCCTAGATGTAAAATATTCTACTTTTGATCTGACATGTAATTAACTTTTGAGATTTCAAAAACGTGTTTACAAGCTGAGTTATTTTTATGACAAACATAAGCCTGAAAGTACTTACCACTCATTAGCCTGACTAGCAGTTCAGGTCTTTTGTAAGGTCTAATTGCAAGAATGTGGATTATCCTATCTCTGAAAAAGAGAGCGGGAAAAATCAAATATACACAGAAACGAAGTTTTATTCAGTACAATAAATAACAAAATGGTGATGACGTCTGCCCCTTGATAATACAGGACACATTATTGATCATGTGTTCTTTCAAGACAAACAGGCAGTCCAGGAGACCTCCTTCGGAAAATTTACCTTAAAAACGCTGGTTTTTGGTTAATTTAAGAGCAGATATTACGGCACTGTTTACTAGAATGATGTATAAGAACTTGAAACAGTATACATGACTTTTGATAAAGTATATTAAGAGAGTCTTGTTTTTTTTACATTATATTAGTCATGGTTGTTTCAAAGTAAAAGAAATTGCAATGATAAAACAATAATGCAATGATATAGAGTACACAATTCTATAATACAGCACTGAATAACAAGTAATTTAAGAAATGTTTATTTGATGTACTCTTTGTGCTCATATTTAGCACAGTCATATTTCTCATACTAGGGATGCATGATACACAGGGATCACACAATAAACTGTATATTATTGTATTTTTATAAGTTACTTTATAAACTATGTTTCCTGAAGAAATACATTTAGTTTCTTTCCCCCCCCCCCAAAAAAAAAAAAATCCACCTGATTATGTTGGGAGTGCGGTGCACCCCTGGCATCCCTGTAAATTTACTTATATGCCATGGAGAAAAGGAATTTCTAAAATTTTAGTTGTTTCCAAAGTGCAAATCTCGACTAAAACTTTCTTTTCATCAAAAAAAAAAAAAAGGACTTTTCAGTTAGTTTTACAAGTTCTACACTATTAGCAGCAGAGTAACCAGGTGCACCCTAATGGAAAGTCACCAAGACTTCCCAAAAATTTCATTATTCAGTAAATTTTGTCTGACAATTTGGTAAATTTAGAGACATGGGTGCCCATGAGTCTAATAAAATAATTCCCCATTAGGAAAAGAATATTCAGCAGTAAAAATTATTAAGACTTGTTTCAGCCCTAAAATGCTCTCACTCCAAATTTGTAATAACTACCAGTGTGTTTCTAGATGTACAACACAACCACTTGGTCAAAATTCTTTTTTGCTAATCTTTAAAATTAAATGCTAATCTTTAAAACATGTTTGAAATGATAAATTCAGGTCAAAATGATTTTCTTAATACAAGTGAGTGTCTAAGGCAAAACAGAACACCTATATCAAGCCAACTATCATCAAAATCAACTCTCAAGTCAACAGCAACAAAAAGGATCAAATCAATTAAAAATTATCTTACCTTATAGGTTGGCGCAAAAGCTCTGGAGAATTAGCAAATTTGCTTTTAGGAGTGCTATTAGTTCTAGGAAATTTTTGTGGTTCTGGTTTTTTGGGTAGAGGAGGATTGCTGTTGTTGCTAACAGTAGTTCCGTTGCTCTGAATTTTGACTGGATTTTTTGGTAACATTGATGATGTGGGAGGACTATTACTTTTGATTGGAGATACTATTAGCCCAGGACGTTTGACTTTAACTTTTCGACCTGTAAAACAAAAACAAAAAAAGAAAGCCATGAGTAATATTTTTCCATTATAATAATTGTTGTGCACTGAATTCAAGAGAAAAGGCTTGATTTTTTAAATGGAAAAAGTTTTTCTAGGAAGTTTATAGAAAAATTCACTGAAACATAAACAGAATACATTTTGACATCATACAAGGAAATTAAAAACTAAATTATGAAAAAATGATTACAGTAAACTTGGCCGTCGGATTATCCGCGGGCATTTTCACAATTTGAAAAAAAAAAAAAAAAACTTATGATGGTGCAGTTGTTTGCTTTTAAATTTTACCTATATTTTTTATATTCAATGTTAATAGATGCAATGTAGAAATGTTTTTAGTTATAATTTAAATCAATGTGTGAGTTTTATAAATATCTTTTAGCTATTGCCATACCCTAAATATCGTTTTTTACTTATTATTCGGAGTATCCGCGATTTTCGCTTATCCATCGTTACCATGCCACCCTATTCCGTGGATAATTGGGAATTTACTCTATTTATTATTTGCAAACCCTTACATAATTTACATAAGAATACAGTAATATATTGCCTTTTAGAAATATTCAGCTTATTTATAATGGCAGCATAGATCAGTTTAAAATTCTTTATAAGGTGTTTTTTACCATTGTCAGCCACTTTTTTTTTAAAGTTCATTCTAGTAGAATATTGGAAGTTTTTTTTATATTGAAATTTTACAGTATATTGTTTTTAGAAGAAGTACTTTGCTCAATATTATCCTTTTTATGTATTACAATTTTTTTTTTTTGACAACACAATGATTTGACAGACGCTGAAAAAGAGGGACAAAAACATACCTAAATGAGCACCAGATGGTTTAATTTCTTTTGTGCTGCAAAAAAAGAAATAAACAGATTTAGGTATGTCTTAATAAATGCATAAATCAGAGGTAAAAATCAAATAAGAGGAAGTCAAACCATCTCACCAAAACTTTTTGTGTTCCTGTTCAGCAGCTGCCATTTTAACTCTAGTTTTTTCATAGCTGTCTTCCGTTGCATGAATATGCATTTTCATGTGCATGCAACCTAATGATTCTAAACACCTGCGAAAAAAAAAGAATACAATTCTGTTATTTTACACTAATCAATGCAACAGCATCACAGTAAAACGAATAAATATAGGGCAGTTGTGACATCCTGGCATCTGGGTTTCGAGGAGTACAATTTTCCTGCCCAAATAGGGGTCTGGGACAATTTTTTTGAAACATAAGCTCCCCAAAATGTAGCTTTAGACAATACTTGGTCACTTAATGTCCCCCCCCATTAGGGAAGTAATAACTCCCCCCCCCCCCTGGATTTGCACTTACCATGCATACTACATTACAACACTGATAATGCTGTAGCAATGCTTAAATATACATTAATGATCTCATTTCAAATTTGAAAGAAAAGGGTATCAATGTAGAATTAAGATGAAAATTTGGACTGAAGCAAAAAAAAACACTCTAGAAATTAAAATGCTTAAAAACAAAATACGGAAAAAAAGCTTGAATAGAAAGTCAATTTTATGTTGGCAGTTATTTAAACAGCATTTCAAAAGATATGGAAAGGAATGTCACATATACTTCCATATAGGTTGATATCACATATAAGTCAACCCCCTACTTTTAGGGGAGAAATTGTGAAAAAATTTGAAAACCGATGTAGATGTGAACCCCTATTTTCTGGACAAAAAAAAGGGGAAAATTTCGCTGCGATTTTTGAAAATAAATGCTTTCAAAAATAGAAAATGCAATATAATAAACATGCTTAGGGTCTAAAATGACCAAGCTTTATTCACTTGAACAAAAAGGTTTTCTTTCTGACATTGCAATTTGAATAAAGGGTTCGTTTTTGCTAATAGTTGCTTTTATTTTTGATTAATATTAATAGAATTTTATGTTGTGGCTAGCTTATGTTATTTTTTTAAAATGGGAATTAATCTAAACGAGCATGAGTCTGGTAATTCCTGTAGTTGGTTTTTTACTGCAATTATTTAGTCTTAATTCCACATCTGGACCGTGCAAAAGGGTTGGAATAAAATCGAGGAAATGTTCATGCTTTTGAGTGTGTTTATCTGTAAGGTTGTTCCAGGCGAATTTGCAGAAATTCAGCCCCACCTATAAGTTGACACCCCAACTTTAACCACACTTATGTACTAAATTTCTCAACTTACATGCGAGTATATCTACAGAAAGACGATGCATACCTGTTACCAGTTTGTCGAAGGCATTCGAAGCTACCCTTTGGTCCATCTGCTTCAACATTTGACAAGGTGAAACCATAGCTTTGGCAAGAACCATTTTGAGGTAATCTGATCACCTGCAAAAAAAAAAAAAAAATTAGAGAATGAAGCAACCACCTTTACAATAATACATCAATTGCTTATTTTCAGGCACTAAAGTGTGTGCAAAGAAAAAACTGCTACACATGCTCCAAGCAAGAAGGCGGGAACTACAGAGTTCACACTCAGTAATTTTTCAACTCAGAGACAATGCAAACTTTCGGGGGGGGGGGGGGGGAACAATAATGATTAGTAATTCATAGAGGACTAATGACATTTTTCTGCAACTCTTTTAATATGCATTTTGTTCGCAGAGTGCCATTTTGATAAATGACTACATTTCTTCAAAAGTCAAAAAACTAATAAATTGTTGAAAACTGCAGACAACATTTTTTTTTCTTTCCTACTGCACCAAATTATAATTTCACCAAAATTATTAAAGATTCCTTTTGTATTCATTTAATTTATAAATATATCTAAAAATTAAAGAGTAGAGTCTAAGAATTTTACAGGAAAACTACAAAATAAATTTTCAAATGTTAGAGATTATCTACTAATGAATTTGAATCATTGGTCATTAACTTTCAATAACTTGAACATTCCCCCCCCCCCCCCCCCCCCCCCCCCAACATCTGTCCAACATAGAGGATTTAAATTCATCTTATTGATGGACAGATTGACACATTTCAATATAAATGTCACAAATGAAAGTATGTGGTGGTGGGAGATTTCATATTAAATTTACCATAGCTCACCTAGAACATACACATAAAGTGTGTGCTGGTGAGTTACAGCCCATCACCAGCAGTTTTATTGCAATTTGAAATAACGATTAATGCTACTTTTTTAAATTATATGGATTCTCATCACAAGTCTCATCTCTGAACTTTATACAACAATGCATGGAAAGAAACCTTTTAATTAAAAAAGGAAATGTTCAAAAACTTGTGGCTTAGAAAGGAAAAAAAGCAAGTGCAACAAATAGTAGCGTGTATAGATTTCAGTGCATCCCGCCCCCATAAGATTTTTTTCTTAAATTTTAACATTTTGCTATTTTTTCAGAGTGTGCGCTCCCATACCTCTGCCCCCCCCCCCGGGCCGCGAAGGTTGAGGGGGTGCTATGTATGCTATTGGTAACAATCCAAAACAGAGTTCACAAATCTGTTTTAAAAAAATAAATAAAAATAACAACAATTATAATAATTAAAGAAGATAATTGAAGAAAAATAAGAACATTAAAAAGTATTTTTTAAATTAATTTATACTTATAGTAGGCGACTGCTGATAAAGAAAACGAGTTATTGAAAACTTACTTTATTTCATTGATAATATTTCAGGCTGGATATTCATCTCTATCAAGGGTGCCTATCCCTCCATAAGCAAGAGCCCCCTCCCCCCTAAATATCATGATGACCCACCAAGATCGAGAGTCCGCCCCCCCCCCCCTCCCCCCTAAAAAAAGAAAAATACACCTAAAAATTTTAATGGCACAGTTTGCGCCACGATTCCCCCCCCCCTCCTTCTCCAAGATGGGGCACTCCTGTTTTTATGATCGGAAATAAAAACCAATTTAAATTTCACTGACAAACATTTATCAAAGAATTCCCAAAAAAAAAACGAAATAATGAAGTTAAAGCGGATATGTTGGACGTGTTATTAATTTTTTTTAGAAATTTATATGATTGGTTTTC
This sequence comes from Uloborus diversus, assembly GCF_026930045.1. Lineage (NCBI taxonomy): Eukaryota > Metazoa > Arthropoda > Arachnida > Araneae > Uloboridae > Uloborus > Uloborus diversus. The sequence continues at coordinate 16,951,300 of NC_072739.1, forward strand.
TTAATAAAATACATCCACATACTTTTCATCCAACCTTTTAAAAATCGACTTTATTTAAGGCATTCGCGAATTTTAATTCGTACTCAAATAAGTAGCACGACTGTGAGCTTGACATAACCCGATGCATCGTTGTTTAACAAGCCATTTAATGAATGAAAGCTTTATTCAGAAATTAAGTGTACCAATCTCATAAAATAAAGCATCATTAAAAATAAACTCAATCCACCCAATTAAAATATCTTCCCATAAAACTTGAAAACCAAACGAAAACTGATAATCCCGTAACAAACGGGGGGGGGGGATTGAAATACTTATTGGTATTGTCGAAAAATGCGTATATACGAATAACGATCCGATTAAATCACATTTAATTCGTTCAAACGAATGATTATACAACAATCATTTCCCAGAAATAATTTCCAAGAACTGTTTCGCAGAGAAACTGGGAAACAACGAACATAAATACAGTCTCCATAAAACCGAATTACGTAGCAAAAAATAGAGTCAAAAAGGGGAAAGTTAGAAAAACAATAAATAACGAAACGGACTCGAAATTTCCCGCAGCTAAGGAATCTTTTTTCGGCTCCCCGGCCAATTCATTTAGTTCAAATTCGGTTATTGCCCTAGAAAATAAATAAAAAAAACTTGCGGAAAGAAACAAAAAATAAACAAATAACCGAAGCTTTTGGCGAAATTGTTAATGTGGTTTGGAGACAACAGCAATCGGTAAGTGCTCGGGCGTTAGAGTCGAACTAAATATGCCCACGGGTGGCATGATTTTTTCCCTCTCACGTTCGAAAATCGTTTGCAGAGGAAGAAGCGACTGTAAAAATTAATAGAACGTGAAGTATTTAGGTTCTTTCTTTTGTTAATAAGAACCTTGGGCCGAGAAAAAAAAGCCAAACCACCTGTTTCTAGATAGAGAAGCACAAGTTAGAGAGAGAGGCCTTAAAAGGGGTCTGCTTGCGACTCCAAAAAAAGCAAAAATTTCAGCTCCGGATTTAATAGAGAAATGGTGAAATATAAGCTTCAGCAAATAGTAAGCTAACGATTACCCGCTAGTCAATCAACGATCAGGAACTTGTATTTTTGCAATTAGAAGCGAAAACCAATAGCTGTCTTTTTTTTTTTTAATGGGGTTGTTTCCTTCAGTCAAAAGTAATACTCTCAGCCACAGAAATTGATAGAATAAGCAAAAAAATAACATCGATCCAGAAAATTCTTTCATTATTCTAACAGTTATTTTTTTAATTAATTTTTTAAAATGTCCGATTTTTCAAACAAGGCGTGGTCTTGATGACGTCACAAATGATTTACTTTTGCGCATCTGTTTTCCAAGTTTCCAAGTTATGTTAATCAAGAAGCGAATTAAATATTGCGCTCTACGCTTGATACCAAACATATCGTTGCCAGTACACGTGAGTAAAGGTGCGAATTAAATATTCTGATCTGTGAATGGCAACACTGCATGGCATTTCATCATTTGTGATGTCATCGGCAGAAGCGTAAACAATGAAAGCGCACAGATTAAAGTAATTTTTTAAAAATATTTAACTCAGTCAAATTATTTAAAAAATGGTCTGATCCTATGTTTTTAAGCATGCTCTTTCAGAAAAAAAAAACTTTTAAAATTTTGGAAACGACCCCATTGTAAAGTTAAACTTGTGGTTGTTTTTGTTTTATTTAGTTATTGCTTTCTTTCATTTTTGCGCTTTCTTCATTGTACAGTACATGCACTTGTTCTTTATTGCTGTTAAGTTCTGCTGTACAAAAATGCGAAATATTTTTACTGTACAGCATACATTTTCACTGTACAAAGTACTATGCATCATTACAGCCATGTTATTGAGAAAGAATAATTTTTTATCTTTGTTGTCCCTCATTTTAGTTTCTTAGCTTCTGTGTTTATTTTTACACGCTGAGCACAGGAATGCACTCTGACTTCTAACAGAGCCGTAACTAGGGTCTTGTTTCGGAGTTTACATCAGCAAAAATATTTCTGAACTCATATTTATGCTAACTTTCATGAACAATTTCTGAGAGGTTGATTTATCATCACTTTTCATTCAAAATAGTACCGCATGCGAAAAAATAATTAACTGAATCAGCACTTGGGGGAAAAAAAAAAGAGGGAGAGGATATTACTTCAGTTTTGAAAAGCGTTATTCATTATCATTTAGTAGAGCTCGGCACTTACGTTTTCGGAAGGGTTTTAACTTAACATCTATGTTGTTCCTCACACAACTGCACCCAATAAGAAGTCATTAGGTAAAAATAAAGAATAATAATAATGGAAAAACACAAACTAGTTGCAATCTATCTCTTAATTTTTCGAAACAAAAGCCAAAATTTGCTACAAAGTTACATTTTTTGTGAGGTCACAATGCCCTCCCACGACTTATCATCTAGGCGTTCCTGTTTACAAACAACACTTTAAAAAAAAAAAAAAAAAAAAAACTCATCAATTCGCCACCCGCTCAAAACAACATTTGCTTACACTTAGATAAACACAACTCGCGTTAATTTCTCACAACCAATAAAAAAATTTGGGACTTGTGCTATGCATTATCAGTAAAAAGAAAAGTAAGCAACTTTCGTCTTTCAATTTTTCTATCAAAAAAGCAAAAACAAAAAAGAAAAAAAAAAAAACACGCTTACAAAACATCATTTACGAAGCGACGCACTTTACTTTTTTTTTGCAAATACTTTAAAGTCGCTAGCAATTCCTCCCCCCCCCCCATCCTTCTGTCAAAAAAGTCAAATTAACTGATCCAACAAATGAAGTCGACTTTTAAGACTTGAATAACACATTCGACAGCAAAAAAAAGCATGTTAATATCGCGCAAGAGGATGTAAATCTACGGCGCAGTCTTTTCTTTCCAAACACCCTTAGTTTCAAAAATAGATCTCTGATTAGAAGGAAAAGAGTGACAGACGTCGATTGCCAAATTACAAAAAAAAAAAAGGAATACAACGCATGGAATGAAAGGATTAACATATGCGCTATGCGGGTAATGCCAGCTCCTTTCCACTATTTTCAGAATATCAATGGCGACACAAACGACAGCCGTCGATGTTTGCATTAAAAGGTCACTTACCTTTGTCCAAAACAAACCAGAGCTAATAATTTTCCTTATTACGGATGCTCAATGTCATATTTTAGGAGGTTTTTTTCCCCCTTTGGTTCTGTTTATAAAATAGAGAGTCGCTAAAAATTAGCGAGAGATGGCGCTGTAATATCAGCAGGTGGAACGTCATTTATTGTTTTTGTTTTGAATGTTCAGTTTGTGATAAGATTGGTAAATCATGAATTGATTTGATGTTTCACTGAGAAATGCTCAATAAATGAGCTATTTTTCCTCCTTTCTTTTGCACAGTACTATTAATTCTAGGGAGTTCTACAATTTATTTATTTCCAGTTTTTTTAATTTATTTACATCAGTTTTATAAAAACCCTTATTTGGACGACAACCAAAAATGAATGAGAGAAATTATGTTTTCACATTACTTTTGAGGAGTTCCTCTAAAAGTAATAATTTTCATCCAGACTTTCAGCAGCATTTGTATAATTTTGAGTTTGTGGATGCTTTAATTACTTCGAAATTAAATACATAAACACGGGTACAATTCGCAGAAATGTACAAGAGACAAATATATATAACTCATACAAAAAATTTAGAAAAAAATGTGACTCCAAATTTTTAAAAATACGCAAAATATAGATTAGAAAACTGCCGTTCACATGCACAAATAAATAAATTGATAAATTACAACTCAAATAGGTAGAAGATAAAGAACTGGATTCGCAAATTGACTGGATACATAGATATATACAGATATACTAGACAGATAAACATGTGTGCAGATAAATATTTGAGACATAAACAGACTGAAAGATCACACAGGTTAGATTAGGAAGGACATTGTAGCAATAGGTCGCGAATAGTGGTGCCACATCCGATGTCGATGTTTACGAAACATCGATATTTTTGTTAAAACATCGCGATTTTTACCATCGATGTTGAAACTCGATATTTTTTCGATGGCGATATTTTATATTTGAGCCAAAATTGCCCTTAAAAATGTGAATATGTTTACAGGCTACAGTTATAATGAGCGCTTTAATGTCAATCAGTTACTGTGAGATCTATAACATGGAAAAGAGTTTTCTAATATTAGTTGTCTATAGAACTATACTTAAAGTGCAGAAAAGTTGACAATCCTTTATTCCAGCGCCTTGTTAAAAATAATATTGAATGTTTCTAAATTTCTCCCCAAATAAAAATGAGTTTTTTTTTTTTTTTTTTTTACTGTAGTACTCCTCTAACCGTATGAACCTATATTATTGTCCCCCGCTCCCAATAAGTCGTTGATTACAAAAAAAAAAAAAAAAAAAAAACTTTACATTTTTTCTTAGTATGCATTTCAAGTCGCTCTTGAAATTTATATTCTTTAAATATATATTTTGACAACAATTTGTACAATTCTTCCATTTAAGTTTCCCATAGTTTGAAGCTATGTTGCCAATCCTAGTGTTATTTATATACAAAAGGATCGATGACCAAATCCCCTCCAGAAAAAATTCTACTTTATGTCCAAACTCCACTCTTACTCCCAGTAAAAACTCTGGCTGCGCTTGTGTCACAGGTATACTCGTAAGCCAACACCAGGCATTTAGTTTCAAAATGACTTTGAACTCAAAAAAAAAAAAAAAGGCGAAGTCTCAAAACTCGGGAGGGGGGGGGGGGGTGCAGATCAAACGTGCTGATGTGTGCATCACATGACTTCCTTTTACTCTAATTTAATGTCATTTTCTCATTATTGGCAGATTTAATGTGATTCAATAGTTTACTCTGTGGCCAAATTGAAACCAGATTTTAAAAATATAAAAAAATGCCAAATTTGTAGCCAAGACAAAAACACTGGCGATATATCGAAAAGTGTTCGCCAAATTATAACGCCGCTTGAGTTTACATCGAAATTAACAATGATTTCTCCCCAAAAAGGGGCAAAAGACCCCTTTAGAAACAACCGAATGCAACCGAAAGGAGAGGTGCACAACAAGACCCCACTAGGAGTCTACGTACCAAATTTCAACTTTCCGTTCATTCCGTTACGACATTCCGTTCTTGAGTTATGCGACATACATACACACATACGTACATACATACATACATACAGACGTCATGAGAAAACTCGTGTAATTAACTCGGGGATCGTCAAAATGGATGTTTCGGATGTCTGTACGTTCCTAGGCATATATCTATGTGTGCTCGGGTTGAAAAATAAATTCAACATTCATTCGTATGTGAGCAAAATGGAAATGAAGGCCGATTTTTGAGTGAAAATTTTTTCGCGAATACAATACTTCCTTTTTTGTAAAAGGAAGTAAAAATTGACAGCAAAGCACAATGTAAATGAATGAGAAAGAGACAATTACCCACTGTCCAATTAAAAAAGAAACAAGAAAAAAATGCCGAAGGAAAAGTTTCTGTTAATAGATTTTCCACCTCAAGGTTGATTGATCCGCGTTGTTTATCACCCAATCAAACAACAAAGTTACCAAGTTACTGTAAATTGGCAATGGTAAGGAGCACTTTTTGGAAGTACGAATGTGTGTTAAAAGGCGAGAAACAAGGACGGCCATTGAACTTGACTAAAAGCAAGTCTGACCTATCTGCTTTTCCCTCGCTGATAAGAACCACGAACAAAAAGGGAAAGACGAATAGTTTTAATTGAAAAGAGAATAATAAAGAGAGGATATAAAACAAACATTCCCTGGTGGAAACAACTTTTTGGCCCAATATAACGGCAGTAGTTAGGCGTAGTTAGTAAGAGAGGAGACGGGAGAATTAAACAATCCGAAATGGAACACAAGATGACGCTATTACTGAACTACTTTTATGTTCTAAATACCACGGTTTCACTCTCTTTCCAAACAGACACAACACCCGTCAACACAAAATTATACTTCTCCCCTAAAATAGTTAAGCTGCAAAAAAAATTTCACCTAAGGAAAAAAATTCGTTCGAAGAACACTGCGATGAAGTATTTACTGACAAAAACTAGCTGTGGCGTAAAATTATATTTACAAGGCATTTAAACTAATTAATATATATTTAGTTACCTATCATCTATCAAGTAAATATATTTTTTTGAAAAATATTACTAGCTCGAAGGCATTACATTTCTTGCAATTTTTAACGGGCTTTAAACTGGTACAAAAATATAAATAACTAGAAAATTTATTCGCATGAATATCAATCTTATTGTTTTAAAATTAAAACTGGAATGGCTTAGAAATGTTTTAAGTTTTGAAAAAAAAAAAAAAAAAATCAATTTCCTGGTACCTCCAGCGGAGGATACAAGAGGTCACGACCCCCCCCCCCCCCCCCCCCTAAACCGTCGACAATATTATCAGTCCACATTGTGTTCAAGATGAATAAAATGTAAACGATTACAATTCATTAATTTTTTTAAAAGTAAATATTTTAAACATTGCTTCTTAAATTAATTAGCTCTAAAAAGTGCTTTATTCCTGGAGGATTTGGTTCTTTTTATTGACCCCCCAATCAGTTTCAGAAATCTTTTGTACCGAAACCCTAGGTTCGTTAATGGTGGGGGGGGGGGGGGTCATTCTTCAGCATGACCCATAAAATGGTAGTCATGTCCGCCTCTAGGGATTTCGATGCTAAATTTGGCAAAAATCCATAGAAAGATTTGTGTGATGAACAAAAATAAATACTCAGTTTCATTTATAAATATTAATTGCATCGCTCATCTTGCTAATTCTTACTCGAAACAGCAGTGCACTTTTTTCACAATGCAAACTATTTACAATTTATTTGTTCATTTTCTTTTCTCGTCCGTATGAATAATTTTCATCATGTTTAGAACGGGTTAGCTTTTTGTTCGACAAAAAAAAAACTGACACCTTACCAAATGAAGTTCTTGGCTGCAAGGCTTCATCTACAATTAACGCTTCCTAAAAATCATCTATAGGGTTTCTGTTTACAAGGCGCAAATTACCCCGTGAACTTTAAAGGATACTGAATACTGAATTGGTTACTGAAAAACCCACGCAACAGTTCCACAGTTCACAACTTGCTTTTTTCGAACATCTAAACAACTAAAACTTTTGTTGGGTGTCTTTTCCTCCATAAGCTCAGTTCCACTGCATTAAAAAAGGCGTTCCTAGGAACGCTAAAACACATGTCTGCAGTAATTTGCAATTTGGATACATGACGTTATTTCTTATTTTACTTCATGCACTAAGGTATTTATTTAACTTATCTAAACAACTCTTCGGAAATTAAAAACCGGCATTTTTCCAAGAATTAAAAAAGAATTCTTAATTTCCCAGAAAGGATAAGACGACAATTAAATGAAGCCCGCAATTTTATTTAAAGAGCTCGTATCAATAGAAACTGGTTTTTAATGTATGTTAAAATGTCATTCGCATTCTTTCGCCTTAACCTCAAAGTGGATTGCGAGGCTATGCGAGTCTTTTGCGAGAAAATCTGAATAATAGTCATTCTTAGAAGTTTTTTCTTTCTTCAGTTACAACAATATAATCTAGGGTACATTTTGGAGTAAGTTTTTCGCACTCATTTTTAAAAGCTTGTATTATTACTTTGCTTTGTCCTGGCGTCAATTTCGGGGGAGCAAACTTTGTTATTGTTGCAAAACAACGAAAGAAAGAATAGCTTACTACCCATAAAGACTTACTGACATTAATATAGTACTGCCCCCAAGTATTTCCCCTCTACGTTACTGCCTTGAAAAGGTAAAGAGCAGTGACGGCAATTTTTTCATTTTTCTGTACAGTGAAACCTGCTTAAGTTGACCACTCGCGGTGCACTACTTTAGTGGTCAACTTAAACAGGTGGTCAACTTACAGAGGTTGATTTATATGATAAAGGCTAATTCCGTGCCTGAAAACAGCGGTCAACTTAGACAGGTGGTCAACTTCACAGGTTTTACTGTATTTTTGTCGTCTATTGTACTTTAAATTTGTTGTACAAGCTTGCTTATTTGGTTTTCGCCGAAAATAAATCACGAAAAAAAGGCCAAATTTCAACATTTCCCCATGAATAGTATGAAATCCAAAGCATGTTGCTTCAAATACCTCAAATGCTCATTTCTGCAGATGCTGCGTTTTACCTTCCCAAGGCAGAGAAGTACTTAGAGCTAATTGTGAATATGTTGAACTAATTTTAAAAGCTGAATTTAAGCAAGCACAGAATTGTCAATTTTGGACAAAAGTAATTTTTTCAAATTTTGAAAATGTTCCAGATTTTTAAGGCTTTTTTCCCCTACAAGCTTTTATTATATTTTTTTCAAATTTTTACTGTCCTACATTTTCTACTTTTGCGTAAGAATTATTTTAGAACAGAAAATAAATGAAATCAGTTATTGAAGAGTAAATCTAATTTTTGGCTGAAGGGTTAAAGCAACAGCCATCAAAATGCAGAGAGAAGGAAACTTTTGAACACATATTTCAGCTTAACATATAAATGCACATTTAACACATAAATCCACACTTTTACGCATATTTCAAACATCAAATATTCATATTACTAGTTTTGCTCCCATATTCTTTACTTCAACAATCACACTCATCAGCTTCAAAAAAGAAAAACTAATAATAATTTCCCCCTTTGGATTAGAACAGCCACTAATTGATACGATAATGACAGCAATTTATAAAACGAGTTCTAATGAGCTATATTTAGAACTAACCAAGCAACGGGAAAGAATGTTTCGTTCCTTTAGCCCAAGATGCTTGGTGGTGCAACCGATTAAGATTAATTTACGAGGAAATTTTATGAATGCTAATTTATTCTAATACCTTGAAACGGTCGAAAATAAACGAAAGTAACTAATTAAAATATCTCTGAAATGTACGTCTTTAGTGTATTGTCTTATACGTCTGTAAAGAAATTATCACATTTTTCAAAGCTGGAAATAAAGTAAAAAGAAGACTAATTAAAATAAAACTGCTAAAAACAAAATTGAAGTCGAAAAATCTAGTTCAAGTAACTGAAGAATGCATGTTGACTATCATTTTTCATGCAAGACTATGTTTATTTTCCACGAATAAAAAACTGGGACATAAAGTTCATAAACTCAGGGGGAGGGGAGAGAAGAAAACCTAGCAAAAAATATTTTAATAGTTAAATTACTATTGTACTTAAAAATGCATTCAGTTTTTTTTCCTCTGTTCCATATCTACAGTATTCAAAATAAATAATAATAGATGTAAATTACTGCAGCGAAGAGTTTTTTCAATTCGGTTATTAAATCAAGGCTTTTTTTTTTTAAAATATTCTTTCACAATAAAAGGAAAAACGAAAAAAAAAGTTAGCTAATCAGGTGCTACGCGCCGTTTTTTTAATCCCCCTTTTTCTACAAAATGAAATAGATAATAAACACGTTCGTTGGTTGAGAGCACGTCAAGAAAATTTTTAGATAAAATTTTAATTTATTTTTCCATTTCACAAAACTAAAATAAGCACTAAAAATGTTAGCACCTTTTAGCTAAGGAGAAATTATTTCCAAGTGGATCACAGAACCTCACAGCTGTTCAGTCTAATTGCGCAACACATCTGCTGATACAGTTTTAAGCCCTACTTAAATACGAGCAAAGTGAATGACATTCTACGTTGTAAAGATCCAAGCGGAACTCGCGAACGCAATATTATTTCGTTAACTGGGCCTTCTCTCGTGTTCTTGTTCGCCGTACACAAGCAATTACGTCGACTGCCAACTGTGTTCTCGCAATACGGAACTGGGAAGCAATTTTGGAACCTCATTTAGTCGTTATTTGTAGTTTTTAACTTGCGCCTTTATCACACAGAAGGTGAATAGATGTCATTGGCGGAATGTTTTCATGGTTTGGGGGGGGACTTGTTAATTTATTTGTTTATAATATTCGAAAGCGCAGTAGGAAACCAGAAAGTGCTCGAACCATTTTGGCCATTCACCATCGGTGATAATTGACTTAAACTTCAACTTAAGTGGCTTTCGATTTGTTTGAAAAAAACATTTTTGGTAAATTTGGGTTAAAAAAAATAATAAGTTGTATGTTTAAAATCAGGGATGGCTCCTGGAGTAGGCAATGTGTGTGTGTGTGTGTTTTTTTTTTTTTTTTCTTTCTTTTTCTTTTTCCGTTGTTTCAACATTTGCATTGTCGCTAAAAATTAGAAACCGCACAGCCGAGATAGATACATTTTAAGCGTCCGCAATTTTTTCAATGTAAAAATTTAAAAAAAAAAATCTTTTTTTTTCCTTCTTCTTTATTATTTTTACTAGCAAACTGCCTGTCAAGGTACGACGGGTGAAAATTCCTTCTACATTTAAACGAAGCCATTGCTTGTTTGGTGATATTTTGAGGGTTGAAATTGTAATCCTAACTCTAGTGGATTGTTGGTGACGTTAGGAGCGTTACTCAAACATTCGCTATTTTATTTTTATTTATATATATATATATATATATATATATATATATATATATATATATATATATATATATATATATATATAAAAGGATTATGACACAGCTCGAATCCAAATGCAGCAACCTACTGTGCAAAATGCGTTTTTCCTCTGTTATTTGGGGGGGGGGGGGGCTTGCAACCACCGCCATTAATAACGAAGGCCTTGTCTACAATTAACATTTTAATTAACTCTTTAGTGAACGATAGATATTTAATTTAAATAAAACTACGAAATCAAAATCTGTTAATTATAATCATGCAAAATGAAATCACCTAACCCAATGTCTAGTCAGGAAGGTGTCAGTTCTTCTGTCAAATCTATTCCAGTCTGGACTGGTTTTGATCTCTTCTCTGAAGATTCCTTGGACACTACCCAAGAGAAATCACGTGACAAACAGGTGTTGGGTCGCGAAGCGACGTGAGATTGTATTAAATTCGTTTCAGCAGTTTTATCAATGCATGACGGCGGTTCTGATCATGGGCGCCCATATGCAAAATTGTAAAAGGGGGCTCAGAAATTTTAACCATTGTTTAGCAGGATATTTTCCCCATTAGAGGCAGATTTCAGGACAGATTATAGAGTCATTAAAATTTGACATTTTTAATTATTTATACATTAATGGATGGAGAAGAAATATTTTTATATTTTTGCAACGGAAAAAGTACTAAAAGCAAGTAAGTTCTCATTTCCAAGGGGGGAGGGGCTCGATCCCCCCCTTGCCCCCCTATATGGGCGCCCTTCGTTCTGATAATCCGAAACTTCAGGGGTTCGGAATACCAAAAAAGAAAAAACAGCTTTAAAATTTTAAATATTCAAGCATTATTATGAGCAGAAATCATTAAAAGTTCATGATTACGTTAGTTCTTTCATACTTTACATGAAATAAGCAATTAATTACCTTTCCTCAATGAAAAGTGGCTGAATAAAACTTAAAGCATATTTGACTGGAGGGAAGAAAATTTCACACTGCAAATCGGAAAATACGAATTTACAGGTTTGAGCTCCCCTTAGAGGTAAACATAACGTAAAATAATTTTCATGTGCCTTTCTTTTCGGGGCCCCATTGTAATTTCGACATGGTTAATCCACATTTGAGTACAGTGGAGAAAACGTTTAAAAAGTGATTTCACAAGCTTGCCTATTTTTTAGAAAAAGTCGAAAGTTGTGCATTGTTTCTACTAGTTACGTACTTACTTATTTAATTATTTAGCCAAAATTAAAATAAATAAATAGGGGTGCCCACCCTCCCTAAGAGTAAGGGCGCACCCTTAAATATTGCAAAGAACCCCTCTCCCCAGAAATGAGAAAAATCCCCCTCAAAACACCCCCTCCTAAAATTTTGAATGGCGCAGTCTGCGCCATGACCCCTTGCCCTACGTGGGCACCCCTGAAAACAATTGAGTAAATAAGCTGAAATAACGAACTTACATAATAGTAACAGAAATAAAATAAAAATACATTACATAAAACAAGCGAGAAATATACAGTAAAGACAAAAATTACATATTCTACGTTCAATGGGTACATCACAAAATTTCGATACAGATCAGTTAGGGCTTTCTTTATATAAATGATGCCCCACTTTTTTCCCACATTTTTGACCCCACTCCCCTTTTTGACACAAAGTGTCACACTTCACCATGCCCCTCTCCCTGTGTCACATGTCACGTTATTTTTTACAAACAATCTTTTTTTAAATGCGTGAAGTCACACTTTTTGCAACCCCTTCCCTCTCCCTTGTTACAATTTCACGAACCCCCTCCCCCCTCTAAAAGTGACATCATTTGTAGACAGCCTACAATTTTTGAAGCCACACTGCATTGTCAGAGATAAGCGCGCAGCGAAGGAAGAGTTACGAGGACTAAAAAACCCCAGACCCCTTTTATAGCCATACTACCAATCCAACAACAAATTAAATGCATGTAAAAACAGTTACGACTCCCTCCTCTCCCCATTGTAATACTTGGCTGCATTAGTGGTCAGTTAGAGATCGACTAATGTGTCACCTATTTCTACCTAACTCATCAACCTCGTCCTTTTTCACACGAAAAGCTTTAAATAAAATTAAACAGTTATAAACTCAAGACGAGACACAACACACCTGAAAAGTACTTTTACACTTTAAAGTACGTATGTAAGAGTGAAAACTGAAATAATCAAACGCACATTATTTGTGACTGAGCTACGAAACTTGGAGCATTTGCCAACGCCAAACGAAAGTTTTCCCAGGCATTAATTTTCCCATGAAATGCACATAATAATTATTTTCGCCACTGTGATCTGTTCTGTCTCGCCCTTGGTTTCGAAACGAAAAGACAAGATTTGGAATGTCAGCGTTGACAGGGGCAGCCATTAGCGTTTGTCCTTCGCTTCTGTTGACTGATCAGTTGGTGATCTTGATTTTAGAACGCCATCGCTTGTGGTCTTTATCGATTCTGCGAGCAAAAAGCAAACGTTACGAGTACTATGTAGAGCAGTGGTAAATTATTTTCTAAGTGTTGTCTTTTTATTGCAACTGTAATTGCTAGTTAACAATGAAATTTTCATTCTATGAAACTTTAGGAAATATATTCGCAAGAGAAAAAATTGGACCCCGAAAGAGTCTAAAAATGTACTCTGGGCAAAGTGACAGCATATAAATAATTCAAAGCTCACAATTCTAATTAATTCAAAAGCTCAAAACAAACTCCATCTTACTCAGAAAAACCCGTTCTTTCGATTGGCAAAAAAATTTAAAAAGGCAAATAAGTTACCACTACAGAATTTTCGAAATAATGTCAATTTCCTTTTTAGTTCGTATGTCCGTTCGATTAATTTATGCCCCACAAAGACGAGACGGAAGCTGAAATGGGTTCCTTGGGAAATTCCGAAATTTCTGGTACCTATGGCGACTTTGAACTCTCGATCGCTCTCGAAGAGATACAAAAGTACGTACGTTTGCTTACCTAGAGGGGCGATTTTGAGAAAGCAAAACACCACTCGTGGTGGTGGGGGAAAAAAAAAAGGAGCATTTTTGTTCGATCAAAAAAATAAGGGGGGGGGATAGCAAAGAAAACGAGTTTTAGTAACTAAGAATGTTATTTTTAGTTCTTTTTTTTTTAAATAAGAAAATAAGAAGTGGAATGCACCATTTTCTCTGGTCCTGTGTATGGTTTATTTCCACTTAACAAATCGTGCAAAGAAGTGTCGTTTTTCTCTTAGGAGTAAAAACATATGAGATTCCACCGAGAATTTCGTATCATTACGCATTGATTACTTTGTACCTATGTCTCGATTCATCGAAGTTCCGTCGTTTTTTTTTTTTTTTTCTTCTTTCTTTTTTCGAACTAACTTGCCATTTTGTAGTAGAATCTACCATAGCGTGTCCCCCACCTCCATTCTTCCTTCGGAACACTTTCTCTTGGCATTCCGCCGTTTTAGAACCAATGGATCCGGATGACTTGGAAAGGTTCGGTTAATTAGCTTTGGTTGGTTGGGTTAACTTGGTTCCGTTTATAGTGAAATTTTCCTGTGTGACTTTTTCAGTTGCGGGGTTTTGATTTCATTTCAGTTCATCTGAAGCGATTTAAGTGTAATTCCACAGGTATGATGCATTTCGAGTTTATAGTTCTCATAATGACTTAAAAATCCATAAAAATTACACTTAAATACAGTAAAACTGAATTTAAGTGCCAAAAAAAAAAATTGTAAAGATGTAACTGAACCAGAAAATTTTGAGTCATGGACATCAAATTCTCTACAAAGTGCACCGTCAATCACAGTAAAATAAAAATAATACTGCTGTGGGAAGGAAACGAACGCAGTATCTGCAGAAATGTGTTTCTGAAATATTTGAAGAAACGCACTTTGAATTTCATACTATGATAGAGAAATGTTGAAGTTTTTTTTTTTTTTGAGGGAGGGGGGCGGGATTTATTTTTAATAGAAACCAAATAAGCAAGCTTCTTTATCTTTACTAATAACAAAGCTGAAAGTCTGGATCTCGGTCAGGATATATATATATGTGACGCGCGTAACGCCTAGACCTAAATCCAGTTACAGGGGTTCTACCTACACCTTTCGGCCGATTTTCATGAAATTTGGCACAGAATTAGTTCGTCGCATGGGGGTATGCATCTCGAAGCATTTTTTCGAAAACTCGATTTTGTTCTTTTTCTATTCCAATTTTAAGAACATTTTACGGAGCGAATTATCATAACATGAACGAGCAAATTAAACATAGGAAATAGGCAAGAAATTCAACATTCATGGCGAGAAATTCAACATCCATTGTTTGTAAATGTTATACAGGTGAACCAAATGACCTTTTAATTTTATACTACGGGCAAAGCCGTGCGGGCACTGCGCTAGTTTACAATAAAGCTCTAGTACAATGGATTACAATGATAAAAAAATAATAATTATTAAAAATCAAAATTTTGCAGATACAGTTCTTTACCTTCCCAATAACTACAAAACATACTTTATTTAACCTTTCGCTATTCCAAATCACATACAGCTGATAATTTTTTTAAACTTTGTGGCTAATTAGACGCAAAATACCAATAATTTAAAAACTCGGATGCATTTTATGTAATGAATTTCGAATAAAAAGTCTGATAATATTCCAGATAAGATTACTTACGTTTTTAATCCATTCAAGTAAGAAAATTAAGAATGTAAAAAGAAAAAAAAAAGTCAAAACAATGGAATAATATTTGAGCCGAAAAACCCATTAAGAAATCTTTCCACCCAAACTTGAAAAATACATATGTCAGTCACACTTCAGTCGCTATCACAAAAGTCTTTTGCAATTTAAATGTTTAGTAAGAACATATTGAACATAGAATTGCCGGTGCCGGTACAAATAATACATTGCGAAACCTTGCTTCTGAATTACGAATAGGACAGATCAATGTGTAGTAATCCTTCAGGAGCTGAATCAGTCTTCTCGGAAAAGTTCAGTAAAGTGAAAAACATTTAATCATAACTGTGGTTTGAAAAGACAAGAAGTTAATGAAACGAATAGCAGTTTTCTTTTACAACTAGGCAAAAGTAGTTTTTTTTCAATTTTATAAGAAAAATAAAGGACTTTCAAGACAAATCAACGGTTTTGTGCAATTTCGAAAAGCCTAAAATCATACAATAAAAAAATTTAGAACACAAAATTCTCGACAGAAATTAAAAATAATATATTTTGCAACACATCGCAGTCTTAAAATCAGAGCCTGAGTTATAAATTTTTGAACAAACAGTAGGCCAAACGCATCTGTTGGGGGCTACTTCAGCAATACAATAGAAGAGGGTGCTAACACGGGTTGATACCGCAAACCGTTTCTGACATTGCATGGAAAGCTAGAGGTAGGGGATACAACAGTAAGAGGACCCACGATGAAAAAAGAGTGATTAAAATTCATTTTTACATGAGCATAACACTGGAAAGGAACTAGACCTTGGAAAAAGATACCTGACCCCAGCAATAAATGACGGTTTTGATACGGTTTTTTTGAGCGAAATTTTAGGAGGTAAAAGAAGGAATGCCTAAAAGTATCGCTACTTTTTTCCTCCTCAAAAATTGGTGATCCTCTCCATACATAAAATTTGGAGGGAAGTCGTTCCTCCTCCTAAAACTCTGAATTTTAGCCTCGGTAAAAAATACATTGCTATGTCCCTTATATCGTCGCCTCAGAGCAACAGTAAGATATGCACTCTCAGAAATAACACTAAGATATCTTACTGTTGCTTTGAGGCGACGATATATAACTACTCTTCGTTGTAAGTAATTAGTATCATAACAAACAAATTAAAAACAGATTTAATTTTCTATGAGGCCGACAATTTTCGGACCCCCTAGGCCAGCCTCATAGGTCAAATAGCAAATCGGGCTCCGCTTGAAAATCAATTCGAGACAGCAACAGAATGTAATTAAAAGGAGAGAAAGAGGAGGTGATAGAGATTACAGCATTCAACGTGGGAACTCTTAGGGAACTTTACAGGTTTCTCTAGTACAACTACATATTTTTCGTCGCGTTTACTAAACAGTAGAGCGAGTGCTCCCAGACAAGCCTCCCACTCTAGAGTCCAGTTTTTGCAGTTGCAACTTTTTTTTTTTGAGTCACGTCGACACTTACTTATTGCGCTAATAATAATTCGTCGTCGGCAGCTATTTGCGGAAAAATGCAGCATTCATTTGAATTGATTGACGAAAATGCTAAAAATACAAAATTTTGCATTAGAAATACAATTACAATTGATCGATCTTTGGGAAGTTTTAATAATCAGTTGCACCTATTCGTTTATACTACCTCAATTTGGCATTCGTGTTTATGTTTCTATATCAGTTTTTAGGCCTTAATTGCGCCAAAAAATGCCCCTTTGAAACGATTAAATGATAAAACCAGATTAAATATTATTGCAGGAAAAAGTTGCATTTGAAAAGGCATGCGCATTCTTAATTTAAATTACGTATAAAAAAAGATACTCAACTGATTAAAGGCTCAAAAAGAAAGGTAATAATTCAGTACCTCAAAGCAACACTAACACATTATCACTTTTGTGCAAGAGAGCATAAAAATGTTTGTCTTGTGAACACAAAAAACAGGACTTCGCGTTCTTATAACACTGGTAATTATTATAAAAGGTATCAACAATTTAGCCTTGGTCGTTAAGACCGAAATTCTCTTAAGACCTGCACCTTAACCGTTTTTGAGACACCGTGGCTTCATTTGAGTACACTTAGAATTTTATTTATTTTTTTCACCCAAATGTTGAAGCACTGTGTCAGATGAAAAAAAAAAGGTGGCAACACATGAAGGGTACGTCACGAAGACCCACATATTTGCTTGCCACAAAAAAAAAAAAAAAAAACCCCACGAAACCAAAGTCTGTTAAACTAGATTCCGGTTAAACGAGTTTCGGATAATTGAGGTTTTCTATTCTCATATCTCATATTTTCGTAACTTTAGCAACATGACGACGATACTGGCTCGTCATTGCCCCGTATGACACGAAAACCCGATGACGGGTTAGCCTCATCATCAGTGCTGAATCTAGGGAGGAGCAAGCCGGGGCCCTTGCCCAAGGTGGAAAGTTCTGGGGGCGACGAATCCACCGTATTTGTGTTTTTCGTTGAAACTCGATACAAAAAGTCAAAGGAAGATGAGTCCGCTCAGCCAGTTTCAAGATTTGCACCGGCTCAGAAAAATTGAACATCCGATACAACATCATTCCCTCTTCCCCCACCAAATGTATTTAATATTTCCTTAAGGAACTTTAGTAATTTTTGAACAACCAGTTCTTACCAATAAATATTCGCAGACGAAATATTTCCAGAATGTTGCTATATTTGTCCCATAGATAGCTGTAGTACCGACTCCCGACCATTGAAGCAGGAATTTTTCGCAACTTCAAAACACGAACTCTCAGTGTTTCGCTGTAACGCAAACAAATCATGTAAAACGTTTCCGATTTTTCCCGAAAAGGAGGAGGTATTTTTTCTTAAAAAAGAAAAAAAAAACGAGTATTTTATATTCTGGTCGACTTTTCATTAAAATAGTCGCAGTTTTTTTTTTTTTTTTTTTTACAATTGACTGCAAAATAGTAGTTTTTGTCCACATTTTAGTTAAAATAGTCGCCATAGTCACTTCTTCTAAATATAAGCTTTAGTCGCCAGTGGTAACCCTGTCATTCCAACCACTCAAGCAATAATTCTTCGCAACTTCAAAAGACGAGCTCGATATGTTCGCTGCTAACAGCTCGAACTTCAACAGCACGGAGATTTCCTCGATGAATTGAATCTAACAATGGTCATTTCGTGCAAGGATCCTGAGTTTCACAGACAATCATAAAAGTGAGCCACCACCCAATTCCCCCCTCCGCACCGGCTCTTTCTCATGCGTGCTCGTTCTATCTGCATTTGACAATTAAAACCATCACACGCGCCGTCTGATATCGCTAAAATGGCTCGCTAATTGCGTCCTGCGTGACAATTTGGCACGACGTTCGACTAAAAATAACGGAACTTTGTGCCTCTCAAGTTTTCCCCAAGACAGAAAAAGAATTACATTTTCTGTGCCGTATATGGAAACAGTCATTCAACCGACGATGGATTTGAAAGGCTTTTCCACGGAGATTAGAATCTTGTTAAACTCAATTCTGTTAAGGAGAATACTGGAATATAGAAGTATAATCTCAAACGCATATCTCTTTCAGATTCAGTAAATCTAAATTCTCGGATAAGAGAGGGATGCTTTACGCGGGTACATATTTGTATAATAACTAATAAATGCATGGCATGCATGCATAAATGGGAGGGCAGTTGCCCCCCCCCCCCCCCACAGCTCATAATTGGAACTCACCAGAAAATCGTGTTACAAATTTATACTTCGCTTTCATAGACTAGAAATGAAACCCCCCCCCCCCCCCCCGCCGAAAGCAATTTTATTCAGCTTTTCCATGTGTTGGTTTCTTGGCTGCCCAGGAGACTGGTCTCTCAAAGGGGATGCTCATAAATGATGTCACTCTTTAAAGCATTTGGATCCCCTCTATACCTTTTGTCATAAAGTGTCACACTCCCCCCCCCCCGTCAGATGTCATGCCAGTTTGTATAAACTTATTGTTATTTAACAAAAAGCATGAAGTCCACTTCTTGCCACCCCTTCCTCACTATTGTCACAAAATCACGACACTCCCCCCCCTCAAAGCATGCAATCATTTGTGAACAGCCCCCAAGGTTACACATGCCAGTGGAAAACTGCTTATTTCGCCGACAAGTGGAACCAAAAAAAAAAAAAAAAAAAAGGAACCGTAAATGACAAATGCTTTACATCTGTTTGCTGAATAGAACGCTTCTTAAGCCTTGCTACTTCCATTACTTATCAGCTGCGATGTTCCCCCCCCCCCCCCCCTTCGCTGGCTATTGAGCAATTGGTGCTATCACATTGGAGCTTTTTAAAACGGTGTTTAAAGAGAAGGGTTGACATGGTTCGGCTGATAAGGAGACTGGTCTTTTGATCAGCAATTTATGAAGATGTCACAAGGAAAACGGAGCCGTTTTTCGGTTTTTCTCCACGGTTATTGAACCGATGAGCTTATCACTTTCGTGTTTTCGATGCTGGGAAGTAGAATTATCCCGACGGAAAGATAAGTATTTTTACCAACAAAATGTATTTGATAAAATACATATAGGGTGGAACCTCAATAATCCAGACTTATTGGGTCTCGGTCGTCCGAATCAGTGAAATTATGGATAAACAAAATAACCTATAAATTGAGCCAAGATACATAAACTACTGTACACATTGAAAATTGTATTTCGAATTCAAGAGAATAAAATATGAAACTGCATAAGAAAGAGAGAAAACATTACAAAAATACATTACTGCGCTAACTCGCCTTTTACTTATACAGTAAGTACAATGGCTGTCCGGATCAACAATGGTCGTCCGATTTAATAGGATACGGATTAATGATGGTTTACTGCATTCTTACAAACAAAACTGTACGAGTAAACAGTTTATTGTAACGAAAAACAAGAAGTTTTGTCAACCATCTACATATCTCTTTCAGTAAAATAGTATGACCATAGTTACAAAGCGTGGCAGAAGGCATCAATCCATTTAAATACAATGAAATCCCATAAACCATAACTAAAGGGCCCGCAACTTAGTTCGTTGTAATGGATTTCAATAATGGAATTTGATAGGGACTGATTCGTTGAAACAGATATTTCGTTGTAACGGGATTTTACTGCTGTACGGAAAAAGTTGATGAAAAGGTGCTCGCCTCCTCCCTTCTAAAGAGCAATGACACACCTCCTTAAATGACACGGAGCCCCGCAATAACGAGAGCCCCTTCCCCCCCCCCCACAAAAAAAAACCTGTTTAAAATTTATCTTCCCTAAAAATTCTGAAATTTTTTTCAAAATAAAAATTTTAAGTAAAGCAAATAAACCAAATGTTTCGGGAATGGCGTCTCCCCTCCCCATGCTGCAGCACAGGCTACAGTTATACAATGTAAGGCACTAATCTCCACTAATCTTCACCTTTTAACAAAAAGCCTTAGTTTACAATACACGGCATTAGGTTCCATCCCGCAGTTACAAAGTGCTCGCAGTGCTTCTCTGCTCAATAAGAGACGTTACCGCAGATATTTCCTACAAGCGAATTTCAAAAATTGAAACCAAACCTCAAAAATTTAGTCAGCACGTTTTCATGCTCGGTATTTTTGATTAACAAAATTAGCCTCGGGGAAAATAGGGAGAGGGGGGAGCAATTGGAATTCAAAAATATGTTATATCAGAATAGTTTTAAAGGTTAAAAAATCAAAATGCAACAACTTTTCTCTCCCTGCCACTTTTCATTTCATCCTTACAAAGTTCGTATTTTACGGATCAATATCATGATTTTTACTATTTTCACATATTTTATATCTCCAAAATAAATTTCACTCCTCTAAAATTGTTAAGGAGTACTTTTACAAGTTCCAAAAAAAAAAAAAAAAAAATCTCTAGCAATATCTTAGGAGGTTACCACTGTCACCTCTTCTGCACAGCGTTTCGAAAACAGCTCTTCCTCCGAAAAAGATGCAATTTGCCAATTCTTCGAAGGGCTAAATTTCTAGCAATCCATCACCGACAGAATAAATTGTCTGCAACAGCCGCCTGTTAACCTTCCTTGAAAAACGCCCGATTTTCGAGCAAAATGAGAAGAAAACGAATGGGAATTGTGACCTTCTTCAAAAAAATTTACAGCTTAAAAGAATAAGCGAATATTTTATCAAGCAATTCCAACAAAACTAAGAAATGGATGGCTGTTTCGCTTTGCATAGAATGCATAAAGACATTCCGCTCGAAAGGCAACACAGAAGCTCTCCCATTTCACAGCCAAGCTTCAGTGAACCTTCCCGAAAATTGTTTAACTCATTTTTTAATGCCAAAAAACTTAATTTTTCATTCGGGTCTTTAAAAAGACTTAAAACTAAACAACAGTCAGGAAACGGAAGCATAAAACAAGCCCAACGTGTTCAAGGGCACCCATATAGGGGGCAAGTGGGGGCTTAAGCTCTCCCCCCCCCCCCCGTTAGAAATTAGAACTTCCTAGCTTTCAGCACTTTTTCTTTGCAAAAATGTAAAAACATTTCTTCTCCAGCCATTAATGAATAATTTATTAAGAAATTCAAACTTTAATAACTCGAATCTAAAAATTTCAAACTTTAATCTGTACTGAAATCTGTTTCTATGGGGAAAATATCCTTCTAAACCGTAGGGGGAAATATCTGAGCCCCCTTAAAATTTTGCATATGGGCGCCCATGAACGTGTTCATTATCAGCGCGGAAAGATTCACACAAGTAAGCTAATACTGAAACTTTAATTTTAAAATATGAAATTTATAACCACCCAGCGGTTCTTAACAAGTCCATTTAACACTTAATTCTGGGATTCCTGAATCGCATGTAAGTTAAGGAAGTCAGGCTAATTGGTACCACATCATTTTAAAATAATTAGAGAGATATTATTTAATCAAGAGAGACACATATCTGCTTTTATTCAAAAAATAAAGAAAAGAAATAGAAATAAAAGGAGAGATGTTTAGAATTAATTTCATGAACGGCAAAGAACCAAACCTGCTCATTCGAAATACATTTGATGAAAGTAACAGTTCAGAGATATAGGAAAGCTGCATAGATTCAAAAAAAAAAAAAAAAAAAAACTAGTAAATTTGCATTACCTTAAAAAATATAAGTTTATAAATTTATGAAATCTGTAATTTATCCATAAAGTTTTGCTAGTTACTTTGCATTAATTAGATTTTACCTTCTGCGATAATATGTAAATTTTATGAAAACATTTGGGGGAAATTATAAAAATTTTCAAAAAAAAAAATTTTTTTTTTGGAAAAAAAAAAAAAAACCATTTTGTTTAAACCAAACAACCCTGATTTTGAATTCAAGAGAATACAATATACTTCATAAGGTGTTGTCCACAAATATGTACCTCTGAGTCAGACTGACTTGTCAAAAAATTGTGATTTTCTTTTATTAGTGCATTGTATGTAGAATCCTATTCCAAACCGAGCCATGTGAATGTAATTTCAAAAAAAAAAAAAAAAAAATATTTGAAAGAGATCGCGTTCCATCCTTGGCATACGCTAGATATATTTTCCAACTCTCCTATGAAGTAGCGATTACGTTAGTATGGGTTACTCTAGTCTGGGTCTGAGGTAGCACAGAAATGATGTCAAGGGGGAAGGGGGGTCGTGAAATTATGAGTAAGAAGTGCGACACACATTTTTAAAAATAAAGATGTGTGCGAAAAATAGCGTGACACGTGACAAAGGGAGGGGATGAAATGTGACACTTTGTGACATTTTTTAAAAAAAGTATGTCATCATTTATGGACAGCCGACAGCCTCAAAAAGAATATTATAAAAATACAAAGTGCGGCCTAAAAAATCTAACTTGCCATTTATATTTCAGTGTGTATATTTAAATGGCTGTCCAGTTTAACCAGGATTTAGATTAATGAAGGTTTACTGTTGTTAGAAATTAATGACAAATGTATCAACAATTTATATAAGAAAAAAACCATACATGTATACATCATATCTACTAACAGGTAATGACCAAATATACAGCCAGGTATTACATCTAACAGTTTTATTCATTCAACGTGAAAATACTTCAATAGGAACCAATTATTTATTACAGTTTTTGTTTATTTTAATTTCAACTTTATTATATTGATAACAAACAGCCCTAGCGCGGTCTCCTTACACCTGATTGGCCCACTCAGCACGTGGTTTCGGATTAATTCCCAAGAATGCAGAAAGGAACTCAGTAACCGGAACAAAAGATTCGGATCACTAAGGCACAATGTCTCGGTAAAAGAATTCTTGGGGGGGAAAAAAGTAACACTAGATTTCTCGTTGAGATCGCAATGCGTCACTTCTCGGGATATATCTGAGCGACGTTTTTCTTTACTTTCGCTGTAAAATAAAAATGAAAGCAACAGTATATCGGTTTGACTGACCATGCATTCGAGTGATGACAAAAATCAAATTTTCACACTCCATTTAGTTTTGACGAGTGCGATGGCGAAAATGAGTTCCGCAAGATGAAAAGAAATAAATTTATTAAAAAAAAAAATAATTGGTTTCTGACAAATTAATTGATTACTCAGCAACCATAACAAGTGACTTCTGAGGGGAGGGGTGGGGGAGCATCGATTGGAAATTTACAGACGCATTATATATGACAGGTGTCTACAACTGACTGGTTTCCAACCTGAGGAAGCTTGATCCCCCCCCCCTTCCCCACCACCCTTAAGAATTTTTAAAGAAAACTAAGCAGAGAAAATCTCAAAAAAAAAAAAAAAAAAAAAAAAACGCCACTAGGAGCTTAAGTAATAATAAAAATAGAGTAGGAGTTGGGGGAGGGGGAGGCTAGAGCTAATTCCAAAATTGCGCAATGCGGCCCTCGAGCAAAAAAAGTTGGAGACCTCTGGTATATACAATAGAGCGCCGATTGTTCGGCCCAATTAGCTGGCAGGGCCGCCGAGAACCAACATGTCATACTACTTCGATTCCAAGACGCCCCCCCCCCCTCAGGTGCGCACCCCTGCCTCTAGTCAGGCCTGTTAACCGAATCCCCCGCTCATTTATGATTTTTTTAAGCGCATAAGTCACTATAAAAGACCGAAATGGGAGAATACATTTCAGTGATTCACTGGAAATATTCCGTCTTTCGCCGATGTTTTGGGTATGTATAAATGTTGATATTCACCGGTTGAAGTCGACATTTACTAGCTTTTGGACTTTCACAGAAAATATCTCTCTAAAAAATGTGAAGGAAAGTTACCAAAGATATTGCCATGGCCATTTTTTAAAATTGCTAGTCATCCGGATTTTTCATCAACCGGATATACCTCGATCCCAACCGATCCGGATAATCGGAACTGTACGGTAGCTTCGCACCCCCATTACATGCAAAATGAAGAGTACCAAATGAAGAACTCCACTACAGGGACTAACAAATCCAATGACATTCCAACCGCTCGATCGAATGCGCACACAAGAGCCGATGAACTGCGATTTCGAACGCATTACGACCTTCCACTGGCCTCAATCGAATGCAAGTTTCCTTCGAAACCAATGAAAGCGTCACGAACTCGTCTTCACTTTTCTTTTTCAAGCACATCCACATTGCAAAGAAGAATGGACTTTCTAACTTCCAAAAAAGAAAAGAGAAAAGTTTCCATCAAAATTATTCATGCTGGATGTGATTCCTTTTTCGAAAATCTGATATGCCTTTTCAAACAATGAACGACGAGGGTTGAAGACGGAAAACCTTGGCTGAAAGATTACCTTCTACAGGGGGTTAGAAAGTAATTTTGAGTGGAGTCCGGATACTTTTTTTTTTTAAATCAGCGAGGTCGAGGGGGGAAAATCATGGTCACATTATTTTTATTCTTTTAATTTCAATTTTCATTCACAAATTAAAAAAAGTACAATCGACAGGCACATCTGCATTCAACAATCAAATGCAGAAGTTGTATTTTATGTCTTGAGATTTTGCAAGAAAAGTTCACGCAAGGAGCAATTAGTTTGTGCACCCAGTATGTTGCAGGTGGGCGACGTAAATTTTGTGCAATACTACTTGTTCTTTTCAAGTTTCTCAAGCGTATGTGAACCTTACATAATAGCCGAGTAAAAGGCTCAAATCAGTGAATTAATAACTTAGAAAATGTCAGAAAAATGCTGAGGGTGGGGCCCGAAGGTATTGTTAACAGAAGAATATTTTAAATAAATTTGCATCCGAAGGCAATGTAATCTATAAGAATATTTTAAAGTCATTTATTTGTGAAAGTTATATTTTAAAAACAGATTTGGTGGTCTATTTTTTGATTGATAGCGGTTCGGATCTGGCCCGCGGCCTGCCAGTTGCCGACTGCTGTCAAGAAGCCCACAAAGCCAAAGACGGAACTTTCACTAAGCGTCTATCAAGGGCGGATCAAGAAAGTATTCGGAGGAGGCGATTGATTTCCAAATAACTTATCCTCTTATAATTCCAAACCTCCGTCCCCTAACATCATGAAACATAGTCTCAATTTTTTTTTTGAACTTCCATTTCTAAAAACATTCTGGAGGAGTGTAAACTCCTCAAAGTTTAACAATATCCAGGGTAATATGACTTCTGAAGGGTTCTAGTTCTGAGAGAACTAGCCAAGGCACTTTTTTTAGTCGCTCAGGGTTTGTCGGACTCTGATTATAATCGATTATTTTTGAAGTAAAGTATAAAGAAGAAATCTTAAAGTGAACTTAAACACTCTTTTAACTAAAACATTGCGTCAGAAAGAGTACAAAAAGAACTTTGAAAATTTTTTGCACGGTTTTAGTTTATTGCTTGCTTTCTCGAACAAAATCAATAAAACTAAGAAATGTGATAAAGCATTTTTTTTTCTGTCCACACACATCCTGAAACGACGACTGCAACACATCTACAACCAGGTGTTCCGATTCTCTAAAACCCATTTTTCGACAAATAATGCCCAGATGAATGAAAAACAAAATAACTGAAAACCTCGCGGTTCAACAGTAAGCCAGCAGCTCTGTAGTTTCCCCCACTGATTTCATAACCTCGCAACATTTCCTTGAAATTCAATAAGGATTTCGCGGCAAACGATTTTGAAAAAATCATGTTCAGCCAGCCATGTGTTAAAAAAAGAGAAAAAAAGTCGAGGTGTTTGTCTACACAGGAAAAAAAAGTTTTTCGTATCGCATTCGTCCACCCCGTGACATTTTTATTCCATGACTAGTCACAGCAGGTGTTAACTCTTTAAAACTGCGGAAGGAAAGAAAAATGCCACACCTGGTCGATTGAATTTCCAATGGAAAACGAGGAACGACTCACAATTAAAATAGAGGAACTCAACCCTTCTGAAATAGAATATTAAATGTTTGGATTAGTTTGCGGCGCTTAAAAAACTAAATTTTTAAAACAACAAGTGTTTTCATCACCTTTTCTTTCCTTTTTTTTTTCATTCAGATTTTTGAGCTTAAAAAAAAAGTAAAAATAAACTTGAACTTAGTGGACGCATGGTATTTCAGGAGTTAAAAATTAAACAAAATGACTACCTTTATTTATGGAAAAAAATGTTATTAAAGCAGAACATTTTGAAAAATGTATTGTTCAGACTTCGATTCATTTGCACAGTAGAAATTTCCTTCTCCGAAGGGGGGGGGGGGGCATGTATAAAACGATGGGGGGGGGGGGCCTTGGATTGGAAACAGTTTTAAACTAATGGTTCTGGTGAAACGAAAGAAAAAAAGAAGAAGAAACAGAACATCAAAAACAGCGAGAAAAAAGGGATGAGGGAGATCGAAAAACGAGAAAAAAAATTCTGTGAAAAATAATATACGACAAGTTTAAAATTTAGGACTAATTCAACATACATTTTTTATACTTCTTTAAAAAATATAGGAAATATAAGATGTCTGTGACCCATGGAATTGGGGAGTCTCTAAAACGAATCGGGGAAATATGCAGCTATGCTATGGTATCTCAACTGCATTATATCACGCATCTTCACTTTCTGAAACTCAGCCCCAACTAACACACAAAATTTTAGAGGACCGACACTTATCTCTACATATTATTACAAAATGAGAATAGTCTACAACTTTCCCGCCTCAGGTTAGATACATTAAAGATTTCACGCAAGATGATCTTCAATAAAAATAAATTAATTCTGTAAAAGATGTTTCTCTGCCCGGGCAGTGTTGACGCAGGGAAAACAACTTGTCCTCACTACGTAACAAAATAATATCTAACAAATGTGTTTGTGGAGTCATTTGACGCACGTCTTCTCAATTAACTTATAACCATAGTTAGATAAAAATATTAAGTATCTCCTGCACGCAAATTAAAACTACATGCAGATATTTAAAACAATATACAGTGGGTAGGTGTAAAATTTTTTCAGAAATGCAACGCTGATTTTCCTTTTTAATCATGTATAAATGAAAGCAAAAGATTAATTTCATTAATTTAACTACTAAACAGATCTTCAAGATAATCATTGTTTAATATTGATATTAATTAAAAAATTTTGAGCGAAGTACATATTCGCAGCAAATGTGTCTACACAGAGGCAAATATAATCCGAGTGCGCGTCTAAATTATCTAGCTACGTTTAAAACTACACTTTTTGAGCTCCACAAACGTTTACGAGAATTATTTGAGCAAATTAAAACCCATGTTCTTTCAACGTGAATAATGGAATTAAAATTTACTAGAACGGCTTTTAACGAACTACTTTAAAATGAAAATATTCAGACTAGAAATGAAGGGTACAGGGACTCTCAGTCCCGATACCCTCATAAAAAAAGTCAAATCGTTATCGTCAAGTCAATCATTTTAATGCGTTTTTCTCAAAATAAGAGTGTCCCCCCCCCCTTGATTGACGGATTTTTTTTTCTGTACGCTTCAAATATCCATAACAATTTAAGTATGTACTGTTGACACTGGACATTATGTGAGAGTTCCAACCAACGATTCTTTCATTCTGGATAAGGCCCCTATACATACGAGCCGACGCATCAGCTTAAGATTAGCCATTTTGGATCGGAGCGCGTGTTTGAGTGGTTGTCTTTTCTGACGAGTTATCGCGTTTGGTGATTATTAACTGTGAGCAATTATTAGCGGCACGTGAATTGTTTATTGAATAAAATATTATTTTGGGCAAATTTGGCGAAATCCAAAACTTTGCTGTGGTAACCCTAGCACTGCAACAATGAAAAATCCGATCCAAAATGGCTAAACTTAAGCTGATGCGTCGGCCTGGATAAAGAAGGAAATAACGCAAAAGAGAAATTCAAAAGAAAAAGATACGCGCAGCATAAATGCTAACAAAATGGCGAATTCTACGTCTCATCAAAAGCTATAACGTGATTTGTGTTTATAATTACAATCTCCAACTTCAACAGCCATGACAGACATAAACAGAATTTCGTCGGTGGAAAGAAAAGCAAGCCTTGCGGTGATAAACACGAGCTCATCGATATCACAAAATCAGCAACATTTTCAAGAAGTTATCCAAAAGATAAGTTTTGCGAAGATTTCGACAGAAAAAAAAATATATATAGTATATACATTTGTTTCAACTAGCATCGGGGAGAAATCTGCATCCGTAAAAAGAATTTTTCTGTAAAACAAAATAGACTGTACTGAATTTTGAAAATGATTTAGTTTTAGTGTTTTGTTTGTATTGATTTTAATTGATTGTTAATTAATATGAATCCCACTGTTATTAAATATTCCCAGTGTGAAGCAATGGGAGTACGTAAGTGGAAAAAATTAAAAATTAGGAGATAACCAGTACAAATGGTAGGTGAACCTCTCCTCTGTCTTGGACAAGAGATAGTACTACTTGCTCTCGTAGGGTGCTGCTATACAGCGTGATTTAGGGGAAAAAAAATTAATGAAAAACCTACCTGGGGACCTTATCTTTAAATGCGCTTTACTCACAACTTGAAAATGTCCACTTACATCCCCTTTACATCTCACTGCCTCATATGTAAGTTATTTCAGTGAAAAAATAGAAATATTCAAAGTTCAAGGTAGACAATAGTACAATCCTTTTTCAAAATTTGAAAGAATAATATTTTGTGATTCTTTGTGGTAAATCCAAATTTATTTTTGTTTATTTTAATGAATGGATAAAGTTTCTTGTTAACTATTCAAAGACTAATTGAGACTTACTGACGTGCAGGTGGTAGTGCAGTATTTACTTATTTAACATAAGGGAACAAGCATGTTTTAAATGTTTTAAGCGAGTGCAATTTGTAAAATGCATACAAGCAGGGGATCATGGAGGTCATGACCCCTTCCCCCAAAAGAGACCAAGGATGTCATAAAAGCTACGTTCTGGGGACTTATCTTACGAAAAAATCGCCACAGACCCCCTATTTGTTCCCCAAAGTGGCACTTAAAAACCCTTCCAAAAATGACTCCCTCTAAAATCCAAAGTTGAAAACGCCGTTGCATGCGAGGGCTAAGTAAATTAGTTCATTTCGTGCGAATGTTAGCTCATTTATTCATTTGAACACATATTTATTCATTAATTTTAGTCCATTCACAGATTCTCATCATTCGCAAATTTATTCACTGGTTTATTTGAAGTGTATAGCTGCCAAAGTACCAAAAAGCATTTTTAAGAAAAACCAGGTAACTATGGACACAAAAAGAAATGAATTGCAACAATATTTTCCTGTTTCGTTTAGGGACTATTTTGGAAAACCTCTCCGACTAAGAGGCTGTTGACCTACCTAAGTATTGTACTGAAAAAAAATTAAAATATCACTTTGACGCAAAAATTGGAATTGAACATAAGTTTCTTTTCAGCTGAATCTTACACTAGTTGATTCATTTATACAATCATCATTTGCTTCATTTATTTATTAATTTATTCATTCATTTATGCATTCAAGTAAAATTTTGATTTATAATCAAATAATTAAAATATGTTCGTACGAAATGTTTTTCTATCACATCGCCCTACGCAAGGGGCAAAGTTTCCACTTCTCTTAGAAAATACAAATTCACAATCAACGATGAAAAAACTCATTTTAATGCAAGTTAGAATACAAAAGACATTGCTCTCACTTAATATGATGTTATTTTCAAAATAAAGTTCAACTTCGTTCATTTTGAAAACCCACTTTACCCCGCATATTCCTACCAACTCGATCTTTATCTTCTTCTTTACTAATAATAAAGCTGAAAGTCTGTCTGGATGTCTGTGACGCGCACAGCACCTAGACCGCTCGGCTGATTTTCATGAAATTTGGCACAAAGTCAGTTTGTAGCATGGGGGTGTGCACCTCGAAGCAATTTTTCGAAAATTCGATTTTGTTTTTTCTCTATTCTAATTTTAAGAACATTTTACCGAGCAAAATTACCACAAAGTGGAAGAGTAAATTACGAAATTATCATAACGTGGAACCGTAACATTGGAGAGCAAATGAACATAGCAAATTGGCGAGAAATTCGTCGTCCATTATTTGCAAATATACAGGCGAAACAAATGATCTTTTAAACTTTAACTACGGGCAAAGCCGAGCGGGTACCACTAAAGTAAATTAATAAACTAAGAATTAACAGCGTCAAATAGCACAAACTGCAGATTACTGCAGACACGTGTTTCGGCGTTACAAGGAATGCCTTTTCAATGTAAAAGAAACGAGCAAGACATTCGAGAAGAAACGAGCAGACAAGGAAGAAAAGACATCCGTGTATTCAAAAAGGCGTTCCATGTAACGCCGAAACCTATGTCTGCAGTAATCTGCAATCTGTGCTATTTGACGCTGTTATTTACTTTTCAGCGCAAAGGTAATTATTTATCTTACTTAATTAATAGTGTCAATCAAATTATTGACACCGTAGATTTCATCAACTATTACAATTTGACACTACTAGGTTAGAATGACTCTTAATTCTAATCGCTACATAAGAGCAACGATTCAATACTAAACAAATGACGGATTCGAGCTAAAAAAATATTTAAAAAAAAATTAGAATGCTGAAGTTGGTGTTGTCACAAAGACAATGGAATGAAGCAAGAGAAAAGAAATACACTGCGGTTCATTAATCCGATTTTAATAGATTGCGTTGTTTCACGTGTCCAATACCACACCTCGTTAAAAGTAAATTAGGCCTTTTTCAAGCCTTAAAAGCTTACACTTTAAATCAAATGGATAGCTAATTGGACGATTAAGCATGAAACGTTTGCTTTAGAGGAGGAATTTATGTGTCCAACAGTGAATAATTAAATTAATTGAGCAAGGCTCGCGTGGATGGATCTCTCCTCTTTCAATGTCAAAACTGTTTGCGACTCAACATACAGGCATTTCATAGTCTTAGTACTGATAAAGAAAAATTTAAAAAAACTATTTAAGATTTATACAGAATTATTTCTATATTTTGATCCTTATCTCATCGAGTCCCCCCCCCCCACAGTAGTACAATATTAGCTAAAACCCGAAGGTGGGACTATCATGGAGAACTAAAAACGGCGTCACGGAAAGAAAAAACTCCCAGGGGCATCGCGAGTGTCAGCATCCAATTCAAGCTCTAGACTAAAAAAAAAAGGAATTCTGAATAGTAGCCACTGGCTACCAGAGTCACAAAAAATGGTACCCACTTTTGGCAGCCCCATTTTTTAAATATGTATTATATATTCAGCGAAAAAAAAAATCACTTTAAAGAGTTTGTGGTTTAGCTCTGAATTACCAGGGCCCAATATAGGCTGATTTTGCTACCGTTTTTCGGTACTTTCACAAAAATCTTGTTTTGAAATAGGTACTTTCACAAAAATCAAGTAATAAAATCAGGTAGCTTCACAAAAACATCGAAAATTTCACAAAAATTCGCATTTTAAAATATAAAATTTGTTTCTCTATTTAAAAACAAAATTTACTTATAACATAAAATTCTAAGCAGGTTTATATGAACAATCGCTTAAATAGCAACCTTTTTGTGGTATTTCAACTAATTTTTAGCTGTTTCTCGTAAAAGTGTATTTATGCAATATTATCGCAATCTTTTAACATGTTTTGGGGAACCGTTTTTCTCATAATTTCCAATATTGTAGTACAGTACATAGCCCATTAAGCTGAAATTACGATGGTATTTTTGGTACTTCTTAGGTTTTTAGCTTCCCCCCTCCCCAAAAAACAAAACCTGTTTAAAAATAATACTAGATGACATTTACACTTTCCAAACTAAAATTTCACTTGTTCTACTTCTCTTTTACAAAAAATTAGGATGGCTCTAAAAGTTCACAAAAACTATGCTGATAAAAAAAAAAAAAACTTTCACAAAAAACAGGGGGCGGACTGGCCACGTGTGAGATGTGGAAAATTCCACATGGGCCCGTCCTTAACTCGGGCCGTTTTCTGTGCGGTCAATGTGTACGTGCCGTTTTCCTCAATTTTATTTTAAAAAAAGTTCTTATCAAGGCCTGCCGTTCGGTGTCCCAGACATTTCGCCTCCGCCGAAAACTTTCCTCCGAGTTTTATGGGTGGGTACCTCCCCATGGGCTGGGTTGGGTGTCAGTCAAACCCACGGGGGGTCAACTAGGGACAGTTGCGGGATATTTTTCCCTAAATTTTTTTCCTTACCCGGCTCTTTTTCCCCCTACGCACCAAAACAACCCTAAAAAGGGTTGGCAAAAGAGAAAAAGTTGTTTCCAAGCATGAGATCCCCCCCCCCCCCAATGTAGTATGATCTCAATTTCGTAGGGGTTGACATTACTGTAGCTTTATCAGTATGAGTTTTGTTGGCGAAAAGAAATGAAACGTTAGTACAATTTATTTTGAGTTCATTACGTTGAATACATGCACATTATTGAATGTCGTCTAAATTTTGAAAAAAGCAAAAAAAAAAAAGTAGCTTCTGGAAAAAAAGTATTTAATTACCTTTTATTATTATCATTTCTTCAGTTTTCAAAAATCATGTTGATAAAACCGTGGCAAAACTTGTAGGAAAAGCGTCCAAATATCTCCTTTTGACAGAGCTGAGATTTTTTTTAGAATCGCGATTTATAGACCGACTAATAGGTCGTTATCACCAGGAATCTAACTGTCAAGCAGTTTTGCCACCCTCGGCAAAAACGGGAAACGCCGCCCCCTCCCCAAAATAAAAAAATATCTTTTTTTTTTTTGTCCTAACAGGCATCATTCTACTATTTTAAATTATGATATTTCTTGAGAACAGCAAGGACATTGGAAGTACACTGTATTTCTAATACCAAAAATGATAGCCAAGCGATACTAATTGACCAATGTCTTCATTTTAACATTATCAGTCCATCACAACTTTTTTTAAGAATAACCATTAACCTTAATGAAAAATTTATTGCTCTGGCTGGTACAGAATTCGGAAAGTCGGATTACTTTGTAACAATTTTTCTCTCCCACCTCCCTAGTGATTTGATTTGTTTTATTAATTCAATTTCCCCGATCAGAGGTCTATAAAAATTCAGTGAGGTGGAAAAGAAAGCGGATTCTGAATAGGGATTATGCAAAACAACAGTAATATATTAACAATAATGACAACTGAAGAAATATGCCTACATTCTTTTAAAAAAAAAAAAAAAACATTTAGTTTCAAAATCTTCACATGCTTTGAAAAATCGTCTATTGAAATCTGATTAAAAGATAGAAAAAAAAGCTTCCATCTACAGTTTTAACTTTATCAAGATTCTTTCATTTTAATGAATAAATAACTTAAATTTATATCATTTGTTAATGTCTTAGAAATAGATATTAATGTAATGATTTCCATTAAAATTTCCTAACTGGCAGTGTTTGCTGTAAACTGACCAAACTCATTATATATATATATACTAGCTGCTTTGCTCAGTCCACTTTGAAAATAAAAACTGTGTCAAGTGACGTATATTCAACAATCAGGCTTAAATAAATAAATAAATAAAAACAATCATGCAAAATTTCCCTCCCAAGCAATGACGATAGATATTAAAATACTTTAAAGAAATTAAATCGAGAAAGATGGATTTAAAAAGCGTAACCATGGAAACACAAAATAAGATAATTTTAAGGAATTAAAATGCGAAAGAAAATAGTTCACAATTTGAATGGAAATGAGATTTTTTGAACTTAATTTAAAAAGGCTTGTAACCTTTTTTTTCGAGGTAGAAGCTTAGTTTTCGACCGTAGGACGAGATAGATTCTGGAGTAAAAAATGTCCATTTTTACAATGGTGTCAAAAAGAAAACTCTGGTACAATTCCTTCACTTTTTATTGATAGATTTAATGAAGAAAGTAGTGCCTAAATTTCAGCTAAGCCTAAACAAGTTTTAGCTAAGAAAACAAACAACCCCCACCGTAAGTAAGTTAGAGCATTGAAACAAATTGCGTAGAACGCGGGAAGTTCTACTCTTTCCACTGATACATAATATTAATATATGCAAGTAATTTTTCACCCCCATATTCGGGAATTTATGTGAAAATTGGGCCTAAATTGGAATAAAAAAAGAACTATTCATCGAATTTTTTTCGAACCGGTCTGCAAACCTTTTCAGGACTTAAAGGAACAAATTGCGAAATTTTCAGCGAAATCGAACGGGTAGTTCTCCAGTTTTGTGAGTTCAAACGCAAAGACGCTTTTTGGAGACTTCATTTTATATTATAGAGATAAAATTGAACTCCTGAAATATAAAAATAGAAATTTAAAAAAAAACTGAAACTGCATCTTATGTCTCAGTAAGGACGTGTTAAGGCGCCATTCCATGAAGAAATGGACAATTTGTCCCGCACATGTCATGTCATATGTTTTACATCAAATAGTAATTTCAAAGGGTAATGAACACAATTCTGTTGAAATTGTTATCAAAAAACTTTGTTCATTACCTTTGAATTTTAATAGTTTTTAACAAACTACATGAGCTGTCACGAGATGGATAAAATGACGGCTCTTTCCTTGATAAAGCGTCTGCATTACCGTGAGACAACCCTTTTCGGTGCTTGATCTCCATGTCACTTTTCAATTTTAACGTTATTATTCAGTGTCAAATTGATAAATGCAATGTTTAAATTCGTTTAAACAGCATACATTCAAATTTCGGATAAAATTTTTCCGGATAAAATGATAAGATTTAGCACTAATTTGAAATTACCAAAGTTATTAGATTTTTCAGTTTGACGAAATTAGGGCTTGGTATGAAAACATTTTTACTGGTTCTTGAAGAGTAATATTATTTTTGTCTTTTTTAGTTTATTACTCTTGAGTAGCTTTTTTTCAAATATTATTTCGTTTTCATTAATTTCGTTTAATTTATGTCATTAAAAAGGTTTAAGTCGGACCATTTCTGTGTTGTGCTTTCTTTCGTTACTCGATTATTATTTATTTTCAGCAAGCATGTAAACTAGTACAACAGAAGTATAAATAGTTATATTTTTGGTTTAAGCGGTTGAGTTTCACTTTGTTGAACATCTACGTAGGTTAAACTCTAGTTGAACATATTTACTTACGAAAAAGAATACGCACATCTTATTGCTTTTCCCAATACACTTCTTCGTTTTCACTTTAAATCTACGAAGCTGATAAATAAATTGTTCTTACTTGAAAACGTTGTGAGTCAGTGGAATATTATTATTAAAGGCAAGTTAATATGTAGCATAGGCCACACATATACCATAAAGCACAAGCGCTGCCAGAACTTGCCTTCTGTGGAGAGGGGAGGTGAGTTTGGTCATAACCATCTTTACATGAATATAAACTACTGTATTAAAATTATTGGCAATCTAAATCTGCGTTAAAACCAAGGGCCCGGGGAGGAGACCGCAATCCCCCCCACCCCAAGTGTATATCCCATGATTTTCACTTTAGTTCTTAGAACCTGACAAATAAATTTCATTCACTAGATAACATTTTGAGAGATACTTTTAAAAATCAGTTTTCTCACTGAGACAAATGGCGACTTTTCGGGCAAAACTTTTTTTTTTTGTAGATTAATTCGGGCTTATCCCATATTTCCGATCAGTTCTCACTGTCTCATGATCTGTGATGTATTCATTCTGAATGGATATATTACGTTTGGTAAATATTTTTGAGAAAGTTAGATCCTTGAAATATCATCTGTATATTATGGGCGTTTGCTGTATGCTTAGTTTAAATCAATCTGCCCACTAGTTTGCTTGAAATGAAAAGTTAAATAAGGATTTCTGAAAAAAAAAAAAAAAAAAATCTTGGTATTTCAGCGGGAGGAGAGAGGTTAGGGCTGCTGGAGGAACCTTTTTTTTTTTTTTTTTTTGAAAAAACTTACAAGAAACTTTTTAGGTTTGGAAAACTACAGCCAAACTTTTTTGGATGGGGCCGGCATGAATTTTTTTTTTTCCACATTAAAAGTTTAGGGCCAGTCCGCCCCTGCACAAAAATAGAATGATGCAATACTTTCACAAAAATAGGTAGTAAGAAAAATATCCTGGATTGGCCCCTGATTACGTTGCCAAGGTGGAGTCGATTGATGCGTTAAACGTCTCAGGATTGGAAACGGGTTATTGTCGCACGATATAAATTTTTACCAATAAATAAAGAAACACAATGGTCGCCACTTTTGGCGACAAAGGCTTGATTTTTTGGTTGTCCACTTTCGATGAGTGGGCGCCCGTTAGCAACTAGTAACCATGAACTTAGAGCTTTACACCCAATTATTGTTTTAACAAATTGACAATTTTAATATGAGATTCTTCCGAATAAGAACTGTTATAATCAAACCCTTACCCTCGAGAAGGTAAATTCTGGCTGCGTAAGTGAGCTATTAAAATGAAAATATATATATATATATATATATATATATATATATATATATATTATATATATATATATATGTATATATATATATATATATATAGGATTAGCAAACTTACGATGTACACTATACTTATGTGTACACTTATCTGCAATGTACAGCTTGTACTATTCTGTTTTCGTAATTTAGTTAGTAATCAAGTCGCCAAGAGCCATTAAAACTAGTTTATTTCAAAAATTTTTTGCTCCCAAAACATTACTGAATTTAAAAATGAACATTAAAATAATAATTAATTTCGATAAATAATTTATGCGCATGTATGCAAAAGGTTGAATGCAACAGCTCAGTACACGATTGTACCAACTTACATAACTTTTCAGAGTTCTCTTACATAATGCCATCACTAGCCACCAATATTTAATTAACAAGCAGCTGTTTCGTGGTGTGTTTTGTTAACATTGATTCTGATATCTTAACGCGCAACGTTACAGGTCACACGAAAAATCCCTTTCCTTTCTTTTTTTCTGTATCTGGTCGTACTCTAATATGTAGCTAACGTTCAGAAACAATATTTCTAAAATTATAAAAACATTTAAATTCAAATGTCGATAAATATTTTTTTAAAGTCCAACTAAGATACAAAATAATGATGGTTACAAACAAATGGTATCACACAGTCACCACTCTTTTGCGTCGGAAATAGTAAGTTCTATGGGGCCACTCCACGAAAAAGGCAACTCTTTGTCCCGCACGTGACGGTTCATATATTTCATTCAATTTTAAATGGTGATGACGAAATATTTTGCTTAAGAAATCACACATAAGTTTGCAATTTGTTACGCAGAAAAAAAAATGTCTTCATATTTTAAAGTATTATTTTTAATGAAATGTATGAATCGTCACGAGCGGGACAAAATGATCGTTTTCTCTGGAATGCCCCTATGCCAGATGAAATTATTGTCTAAAACTCCTTCAATAGGAAGAAATTTACGTACTTTATAAGAGAAATAAAACTTCGCCATAACCAAAATCAGGTTAAACCATGTAACAAAACAAAAGAATTTACAAGCAGCAAACGAGTTTGAAAATTTATGTAACTGAGCTTTATTTTTACCTGAAGGAGAAAAAAAACTGAAATGACACATAGAACAGAGATCCCAAAAACATAATTGCTGGATGAGTAAGCCTCTCCTCCTCCGATTTAGGAAACTGGCAACCCACACGAACTCGTCTGCTCTCATTTCAACTATTTTTATTCGTGAAATACAGACGATTATGAAAGGTTCGGAATATGCATTCAATGATTGCGAACAGTTTTTCAAGTGGGCATAAATGAAAATTGAGTTTCCAAATTGCCGGTTTCGAAAGCTTTCAATAGAAAAGTTTGTTAAAGACGAAAAAGAAGAGAGGAGGGGGATATTTTGGGCAAGTTTTACTTCCGGGTTAAGCAAATTGATTGATCGTCTAAGTGATGAAGAATTCGAAAATGAGAAATGAATCATGAATGAAATTTAAAGAAAAGAAACAATATTTTTAACTTTCGGGAACATATCAAATTCAAATATGGATGAATATTTTATAAATCCAGCTCAGCTAGAAATCGAAACCTTTTTTTTTTTTTTTTTTAATAAATCGCTTTCTAATTTTTTCAAATGGCAACTAAACTTTAGCAACGGATCGATTACAATTACACAAAGCTTTTAAATTTAATTTCTTTAATTAATATGAAATCATTTAGTTTACATGATGTTACAGTAAGAAGACGGACATATTTTATACGTTTTCATTCTTTAAAGTCAAGACATCCCACAAAAATATGTAAAATCTACAGCTTTATGAAGAAATTAAAACTAAATATTTTTCACACTAAAAAGTTTTGTTGAACAATGGGGTTGTTTCCATCAGTCAAAAATACTACTTTTAGTCTTTGAAGTTGATAGAATGAGCAAAAAATAACATGGAGCGAGGAAAATCTTATTTTTCAAAATGTTTTATTTTTAATTTTTTTTTAATGTAAGATTTTTCATACAAGGCGTGGTCTTCATGACGTCACAAGTGATGAACTTGGGCGCGTACTCCACTGGCACGCTGAGTGCTGACGCTTGCTGTCTACCGCGTTTACAACTTATGATAATTCAGAAGCGAATTAAATATTGCGCTATAAATTTGCTATCAACCATATCATTGCCAATACATGTGAGTAAAGATGCGAATTAAACCTTGCGCTCTGCGCTAACGGCATTTCATCACTTGTGATGTCATGTGCAGAAGCGTAAGAAATTAATTTCAATCTGCCCACCAAAAAATAAAAATAATAATAATAATAATAATTTCTAAAAAATATTGAACTTTGTCCAATTATTTAAAAAGTGGTAAATCCAATGTTTTTAAGCATGCTCTTTAAAAAAAACTTTTAAAATTTCGGAAACAACCCCAATCATTTTTTTTTTAAATAAATCCATTGAAGAAATTTAGTTCATAAAATATTTGATGAATCTTACTTCTTGTTGTTAGTCATAATCTTCTAAAAAGCATTATCAAATTATGATGAAAAGAGTAAAAACGGGCGGCACTTTAAATTTACTCTACCGCAATCAATTTACAGTTAAAATAATTGCGCTGGTAAATTTCAAGTGCTAGCTACTCGCGCAATCAATTTACATTGAAAAATATAACCGCAAAAAAACTTAGACATACAGTTCTAAATAAGTAACAAATGTTTAGAGAAATAGCTGTAAAACTGCTTTAAGCCATTTTAATAGTGTGACTTTTTTTAAACATCGTTGTCATATTAACCTAAAAGCTTCAAGAACAATTGGAAAGTTGAAATTAAATAATTTAAAATCAACGTCGAATAGCGAGAGAGGAAATAAAGAAATTCAACGAAATTTCAATTTTTAAGAAGATCAGCCGATTTTTATTATTTTATTTTTTTTATTTACTTTTTTGCTTCTCATGACAAGGTTACAACATTTAAGTTTTATTGGTCGCTTCTTTTTTAATCCGTAATCACCAATAAATGATCGCCAAGAGACAAAATAGGATTACTAAATTTTAGACTATGCGTGGCAGTTGCTCCTGTTTAATCCTTAATCGCATATAAAATGTGTCATCCAGAGCTAAATCTAGAAACTATCAATTACCATTTACTTTTATATTTATGTTACTACCTAATTAAAGATCTGCTCTTTACGTAATGTTTTCCGTGCCAGACGATAGGGGGGGGGGGGGGTTCTTTCAACTTGCGATTT
Organism: Uloborus diversus; assembly: GCF_026930045.1. Lineage (NCBI taxonomy): Eukaryota > Metazoa > Arthropoda > Arachnida > Araneae > Uloboridae > Uloborus > Uloborus diversus. Next base: position 16,991,360 of record NC_072739.1, read on the forward strand.
TTCCAACTTAATCAAAAGAGGTTTTCCCGTTTTCCAACCTTCATTCAGTGTTCTACAATGAGTGCGGGTGTGACCGTTGTCCCTCCCGCAACGCTTACAAATAAATCATTTTTAATAGGGTTCGAAAATATCCGATATTTCGATATATATCGGATATTTTGATATGTATCCGCTATTTTCAATTAACACAAACTAAAGTCTTCAAAATAGTAAATGCCTCCTCAAATCACTATTTTCTTACATTATAATTACAATATGTAGACTTCAAATTCAGGTTTCTTTCATTATTTACGTCTAATATTTCATTTTACATATCTATCACTTTTAATGGAGTTAATTTAGAATTAGCTGTTTTACTCATTTTACTTCTGTTAGTTACTTTTACAGTTATATGATTCAGAAGTAAATAATATGCATTAGTTGGTGCATAGCACATTTTCTTTTCTTCTGAGCAACGTTTAATATTTAACTTGGCACTTTTAATATGTATTAAAATTGTTACATTACTAAATACTTTTATGAATATAAAACACAAGTTAAAAAGGATTATTATGTTACTTTGTGATATTAATGATGTATTAATACATCGTAAAAATATAGTACATAACTTTTTGGTTATTTTAATAAATAAACAATGTTACTATGATCCATATATTTTTGTATTGAAAATACCATACTTAAAAAATAAATATTGAAAATATCAAAATATGATATTTTTAAAATAAATATCGGACATAATATATCATGATATATATCGGCGAACCCTGTTTTTTAAGCACAAAAATTATTTTTGAAAAGTTAATGCTAAATGTTTTGATGTCTTGCGATCGATTCGAATACAGTGAAACCCCGATTTTACGTTTCTCAAGGGATTATGTTAAAAAAACGTAAAATACGGGAAATATAGAGCAGCAAATCCGATAGTGGGACCCGATGAAACATGCGAAATGTGGGGAAACTGTAGATTCGGGGGGGGGGGGCGTAAAATCGGGGTTTTACTGCATATGAAAATTAAAAGTCGAAGTTCAAAATTCCCGAAATAAAGAGCAAATTTATACGTAAAAGTTTAAAATGTCACGAGAAGGCAAAAAGATATCTCATCACTAGACTATCCACTTCACTGCAAATACACCACTATTGTAAAAGAGCCCAATTTACATGAAACCTCCTGCTTAACAGTGTAATTAAAATGCAATATACAAATTTGTGGAAAGCGTAGATAATTTTCGAAAAAAATATTTATCGGAAACCATTGAATGACTCAGTATGTGTTAAAAAAATAACTGTTTCCGCATTTTGTGGCCGATTTTCCATAATTCTTTCTTGACACGTTATTTTCACGAACATAAATTCAAAATTACACTATTCCAAATACCACGCAGTGCAATTAATAAATATCAATCATTCAAATGTTAAACCAAAACTATCGCGTCAACAGTATGATTTTGAAACTAGGAAACTGAACGTTACATTAGCATAGAAAAATAATCTAGAAAAGAATCACAAAGATCAAGTACACGCAATTAAAAAAAAAAGTTGCGCAAGGGCGTTTCAGTTGACAGACGAGTTTTAAAAGACACGCGTCATAACTTTAAATTGACCTGCACTCGGTCAAAACGACACCGTACGTGTTGCCATCGTTTCAAACAAAAAGATGCCGATCCGACCACGCATATTCTACAGAAAGGATTAAACAGAAGCGGAGCGTTGCCAAAGTAGACAATTAAATTTAAGGATCCACGAAAATGAGTTCAGATTTGCCATACAAAGATGTCGGCAAACTTCAATGATATGATACTTTTTACGCCAGCCGAGCTGATGGGCAATTCCACTTTAATTGAGACGCATCAATTGTTGCACAGAATACCCCACAAAGCAAGGCTATGGAGTCGGAGGTTTACAATTCCATCCAAGAGTCGCAGCTGGTCATTTTCCTTCCAACTCTGCCAGTGCTCGCGGAGTCGGAGGTTCTAAAATTCTAGGAGTCTGTCATTTTTTCCGCCGACTCTGTAGCCCTTAAAGCTCAAGATTAGTAGTCGCCAATCGCCACCTGGCGACCATTTCATTGAAAATGGCTACCTAAATCCCAGTCGCCAGAAGTGGCGATCATGTGCTTCTTTTTGTCAAAAATATTACCAAGTTACGACAACACGCTTCCAACATTATCAGAGCCCCTTCTCTTGAGTCTCTGGTAAGCGTCATCTCGAGTTAGTAATTTTTTTTTTCGTCGTTTATTTCAGACTGAGTTCGTATTTTTCAATTAAAACAGCAAAATTAATGATTCCTGGTATTTTTACGTCTACTAGTATTAAAAAATGGCTCGTTTTTACGATCGTGATTTTTTTTTTTTTTTTGTAAAGGCTTCGTTTTTGCGTTTACTGCTTTTTACAAGTTCAAATTCCCCGAAAAATAATCGTGTCAGGCGAAAGACCTTTTCCTACTAATAAATTAACTAAAGCTTATATGAGTTTTCACATGCTTTCATTCAGTTATAATGACCTACATTCACTAGCGCAGCCAGGGAATTTTTCGATCAAAAATATCTTCTGGGGTTGATTTTTTAATCAAAAATACCTGCTGGAGGGGGGATGATCAAAACTACCTGCTGGAGGGGTTTTTTGATCAAAACAGTCCTTTCATATGTTTAAACTACTGTATTAGAATACGAATTTATGTTAAAACCATTGCCTCCGGGGGGTCCCCCCTTTCCCCTCGCTGCGCCATTGCCTACATTTGTCATTTGTATTATTACACATTTAAAAATTTGTAATCTATTTCCTTTTGTTGTTTGCAACAAAAACTTTGGTCAGATATCTTTTCATCCATAAGCTCGCTACTTTGTATTGAAAAAACCGTCCCTTATGACCCCGAAACACAAGTCTGAATTAATCTGCAATTTGTGCTTTTACAGGTAATTTCTTACTTTAGACGCGTGTCTGTGGTAAATTTAATTATTTTTATGCACCTCCACAGAGCTACGTTATCGTGAAAGGTTTGCTGCTTGAAAGACTAGGCAGTGACAAGATTTCCTGCAAAAGAAATGCTATTTCTACTGCTTTTTAAAAAAGTTGCCAAAATAATAACAATTTAGCCATATCAATAGTTTTTACTCACAAAATATCGAGCCAATTTTTGACTGTTTACAAAACAGCAACATATCAAGATTCACCGATAAGATTTCAAGGTTAGCTATGTTGTGAAACAAAGGAGCACCATAGGTCAAAAAACAGACGCGCATTTTTTTTTTTTTTTTCTGATATTGAGTAAATAAAAAAGATGGAATGAGAAAATTAGGAAGAGCACAGGGGTTTCTTGTGTTCGAGAAAAAAAAAAATAACGTTGAAAGTTCAAAATCCCAGCCTGATTTCAATATACAGTGGGTGATGTTTTGTCTTCAGAAATCACTTTTTTTTTGTTGAAATAGACGTAAACTGGTGTTATCTTTTCAAATGGGTTTTTTCTCACTCAGGAGGAATTGAACATATTGAAATTTTTAGTACATAATTATGTATTCAGAAAATTATAATACTTATCCTTAAATTTTTTTTTACTTTTTTTTTTAAATTATTTTTGTTCAGTATCCCACATGAAAACATTAATTTTGGTAATGGAAGCTCGAATATAATTTAATTTCCCTGTACACAATTATTATTTGCTACTTTTCTCATCGACACTAAATAGAATTAGTGTGTATATTATAATGTTAGTTAATGAAAATATTTAAGTAAAAGTTGAATAGATTTTCATTTAACGCATGCGTGTATGTATGCCCGCACATATATATACATGAATGCACGTAACAAATAAAAAAGGTGTGAAAAAAAACAAAGAAACAGTTAAAACCTTACATTTTGGGGAGGGGGGGGGGGGTTATTTATTAACTAAAAATCACTTGTTAATCAAAATTAATGGTTGATTGGTTTGACTAGTTCAGATACTTTTTGGGGTTTTGAACCAAAAAACATATTTATACTGAATATTTTTTCTTACACAGTAAAAGTTTTATGTAAATGTATGCTTAAAAGAAAAATAAATAACATGGATTGCATATTTCTTTCATTGCTTCATTATTTCTTATGTTTTCTACGAAAATATTGCCATTAAATACATTTTTATTCGAAGATCAATTTTTCTATTCAAAAAAAAAAAAAAAAAAATCTGGAGGGGTTTTTTTTTTTAGCTGCCTCAGAATTTCTGGAAATTTTCCGACAATAAGAGCGACAAATTCTACTTCTACGACAAAACCAAATGAAATAACAAAAGTAAATAAACCATCTTCTCATCTTCATCGCTCCTTTCTACCCTATTTTCAAAAAATCAAAGCAGACTTGACACCTGCGCAATCTGTTGGAATGTTCCTGTAACTCAAGTAGACACTAGAGTCGATAAATTTTTGAATTTTAATTTTGGCAGACAACATTTCCTTTTTAATGGTTCTTTTCCCCCAATCGGCCATCACAGCCAAACCCTTTGGCAATCACCTGCCTCCGCGCAACACCACTCCTCCGAAAATCAAACGAGGAACACATCTACTAAATGGAAGCAAACAAAACAAATCCATGCTAAGGAATGCAGGTGAAATGGAAAGGGAGGAAGAGAGAATCAACCGGAATCGTAATGGGGTCAGCCGGAGCATTTAAATCGTCTGCGGCCACCGCAAGATTCGAGTCGGCTGACGAGATGGCTTGATCCGATTTCTGTTCTGACGGACTCTTTCGGTATACTAATTACGATTTGCAATTTCTCAGTTCAGGAAAAAATTGAGGCGAAAAGATCTGTGCTTCGAGTCAGTGGACCCACGGATGGGGGTCAAAGCGCTTAAGCCCAGGGGCGGACTGGGTCCCCGCAAGAGGGAGTCAACCTTGGCTTCCAAAGGGCGCGCAAAAAAAAAAAAAAAAAGGAAAGAAAGCGAAGTAAAAAAAAAACATGGTACACATGTTTACGAGTCCAAAGAAAAGAAAAAAGCGAAACGAAGTTTGAGAACAGAAAAAAGAAAATTGCACTAAAATATTTTGAAAAATAATTATTTTTTTTAATAAAAAAATGTGTTCAGCTTTGAGGACGCATCAGCTCGCGCGAGCCGTCGGGCCAGTCTGCCCCTGTTTCAGCCCCTCCATGAAACCAGAAGGAATTCAGAAATGGCCATGATCTCCTTTACCAGACTAAAAAAATAAGTCTAAAATTGCGTTTTTTTTCCTTTTCTTTTCTTTTTTTTTTTTGGCACTTAATTTTAAAAATTTTATAAAATGGTTGAAAATTACTCTTAAAATACCGCTATTGGTGGGAAGAAAACTTTCCCACTACCGAGGAGCCAATCCCTTTTTCTTTCTTTTTAAAAATGATATTTGTAGCAGCTTTCTTTGCTCAATGATTTTTCTTAACTTGAGCATCAACAGGTTGCTGTATTATTTAAATTTCAACTGATTTTGCAATTAAATAGACAGGGAGAGAAAGCATTGAGAGAACGGGTAAGAGCACTAATTCTTCCTTGAAATTTTATAAAATCGACATTTACTTAAACTAAAAACTACGTAATAAAGCCTAACGTAAAATGACAATTTTAATTTAAAAGATCCTACAAAAATCTGGGTGGGGGAAGGCTGGTGAAATTTCACTAATTCTGCTTCTCACTCCACGTACCAGTTTCTTTTTAAAAAACCTAACAACTCCCAGGAAAAAATCCTTAGTGTGCACTGCTTAAAGTCTTACATATTTTTACTTGTATAAAATTACTATGAAAAAAAATCATCATGCATTATTCCCAGAATGTCTTGAACCTTATTGAGATCCGCAAAGGACTTACGATTTTACCACGACATCCGATATTAACTTGCTTTCTGTCGTGGACAGTTGGGTTGTTTGTGTTAAGCTTTAATAGCTCATTAATTTCGCGACAGTTTTAACGAAAGTACTTCATGTGAATTAACGGCAGGAAATCAGACGATGTTGATGTTTATAAAAAAATATTTGATTCGCAATCACTGTTTTCTCGCTTAACAGCCTAAGGGTTTCAAAGCTCTATATTGGGCCAGACGAAATCTATTTCGTGAATTTTTCGATGTGGAACATATGCCTTGTTTGACGAACATTGACTCTTGGTCATTGCAGATATTTTGACGCCTCCGAAACGTCACTGAACGTCAAGGGAATAAAATAACCATGGGTGCCCATATGTATAATTTTAAAGGGGGGGGGGGCTCAGATATTTTCCCCATGGTTTAGCGGGATATTTTCCCCATAGAAACCCATTGCAGTGCAGATAAGACTTATTAAAGCTTGACATTTTTAATAAATTATTCATTGATGGCTAGAGAAGAAATGTTTTTACATTTTTTCAGAGAAAAAAGTACTAAAAGCGTGAAGGTACCAATTTCTAGGGGGGGGGGAGCTTGAGCCCCCACTTGCCCCATCTATATGGCCGCCCTTCAAAATAACTACACATTTTACTCATGCATACACAATCATACTTCGAAGTTTAGATTCTTCACTCAAGGGGTGTCCACGATGGGAGGCGGCGCAGAATTTGAAATTTTTAGGGGGGAAAGTGCTTTTGGGTCTTTATTTTCCTTCCGGAAGCGCTCCTAATATTGGGGAGGGGGAAGGCATCGCTCTTGGTGGAGATTAGAATCCTTGGATTACTGAAAACCAGGGATGAAAAAAATTACTCCAAAATACACAGAGCATAAAAGAACTAAGAGGTTTATAGGAAAAAAAACGTACCGAGTTAACCGTATGAGTTACATCAAGTCAGTAAGTTTTGAAGAAACGAGTTGATCATCAAGGCGGGGCCATGCATAAATGATGTCACGCTTTGAGTACGGGGGGGAGGGGGTATGAAATTATAAGTTTGTGAGAAGGGGAAAACAAGAAGTGTGACACCACATTCTTTTTTTTAATAATATGCTTATAGCTTCTATAACATACCGTGACATGGGAAGGAAGGTTGTAAGGTTAAGCACGACAGCTTGTGACACTGAAGAAGGGGAGGTCAAATATGTTTAACAAAAAGTGACATTCGTGGGCGTTCTCCAATTTTGTCACCGGCTTTTAAAATTTCGATTCTAATTCCCAGAAGACCCCACGAATACGGAACACCCTCTAGCGCCTGGAATAGAAAATGAGAGTTTTTTTTCACCCATTCATGGAAATAATCAATTGTTCGAGTTAAAAAATTTCCTTTAACAGGTTGCTGCGAAATCGGCGCCAAACCGTTTCTTCTGGTTAGTCACCGTATCGCTACGAAATATTACGGACTGACGAATTTGGCATTGAAGCGTGCAAAATACGTATGTGTTCAGGGGAACCGTTGTCATTAGAGGATGAAGGCAGTTGAACAGTAGTTCTCATTATTCAGAAGGTAATAATGCAAAACCTTCACATCAACGAACTGACATTTCAATACAGAGAAATCCCGTTACAACGACCTCCAGGGGACCGCAAGTTTTGTTCGTTATGGATTCCAAGCAATGTAATGGCACTGAAAATTAAATGAGCTGAAATGGATATTTCGTTCATTGGTATTCATTGTAACGGGATTACACTACATTTCCCACCTCAATTTGTGCGGCATCCCTTAAAACGCAATGCATCTCTGAAACAGGATTTGTTATTGGAAGCGAAGTTTTTCGTTTAAGAATAGGAAATATTGTAGAATATTTAACATAGTTTCCATGCATTGTAGATCTTAAATGTCACTAATTAGAGCTCCAGGCGAGGTACTCAACCATTCCTATGACGAAACCCACCTCCCCCAATGAGATCAAAACTCTATAATTAACCCCTACAAGGTGCAATAGTAACAATCTCAAAACTCTATAATTAACAATCCCTAAAAGTGCAATGGATGACTGAGCATGCGCCCCCCTTTGGTAGGCACTCTTGACTCCAAGAAGACTACACTACATTAATTTCAGCTTTTGTTGGCTCGGAGGAAAATCTAACCGATTCGGTGGCAAGCTGGCAGAATTGTCACGTTTCATGTGACTTCACTGCAACGTCGCAACAACAATGTGACTGGCCACTTTGACGTTGTGAAGACGTCACGTCACTGCAACCTGTCTCTGACTTAGCAGAGACATTTAGTAACCGTTAAGCCACTTACTTACACGTATAAATTATGAAACAAAGTAGCACAAAATCTGTTGCTGTCGTCACAAGTGCGGCTAGAAATAACCTTTTGGGGTTCATAACTCCCCCCCCCCCCTCGCCGCGGGTTGCCATCTGAGTTATAGCGTAACCAGAAATAGCGCATGAACTGGAAGCTAAAACAGAACACTTCATTTTGTAGTTGGTACAATCAGCAAGATAGCGCCGAGCAGTAAAAACATGACTGCTTGCGCTGATCCTTCCTACTACGAAACAAAGCGTTCTGTTTCAGCTTTTAGTTCATCCGTCATCTCCCCGTGGTCAAGCAACACAACGGAAATTATAAACAGTCAACAGCTTTCCTCCATGTTCCTTTTTACGTCACAGCGTAATCAACAAATCACGGTCCTCTGATAAAAGTCATTTTTAATGACGGAATAAATGACAGCCAACCGGTAAGCAGGATGGAGTCTTAATTAAATCATGTAGAACCAATCACCAACGGCGATAGCATTTTTGTCACCGTCGCGGGAAAACCAGCCTACACAGTCATTGAATTGACAAGGTCTTGACATGAACAATGGTTTATATCTTTGCATTCTTTATTGTAGCTAATCCGCTACATTCCATAATCCAGTAATGGTCCAGAGATTCTTCTAAGTATGATCTCTTCAAAAATATTTAGCTTTCTTTATTGCTGTTCGTTAGCTAATCTGCCAGAATAATCGTCATACGACAAGATTGATCCCAAGAATGTCTTTACGCACAGTTTTACCTTCCTGGCGAAACCTAAATAGGCGAAATTAAACACTTTTACGAGCCCAGAATAGCATCTATTTATCCTCACCAATCTACTTCCAATTTCGCAATTTTATTCAATTACAAACGGATTGAACTCGGTAGTTACTTGAGGTTTGAAAACGGTTGAACCATCATAGCCGATAAGTTTAAAGCAATTGTTGCAAAGATAAAATAATATTTTCAACTAAAAAGAAATGTTTGAAATAACACGGAACGTTTTGTTCCGTATCTGGATTGACTGAGCGGTTTGTTCGTAAGCTAATCTGCTAGACTGATTGTCATACAGCATGATTAGTTGCAATATTGCTTTGCCTTCATGCGAAACCTTAGGCGATATTAAACTCATTTTTGAGCGTAAAATAGCATCTAATTAACTTCTGTTTTCGATATTCTCAACTTCGAGTGTATTTTAACACAGTAGTTACTAGCGGTTGGAAAACAAACGTAGCATGGCCGACAAGTAAAAAACAGCTGTCATATACTAAGATTTAATATAAAAGCAATTTGATAGCAACTAATAGGAAATTCTGCCATAACAAGGTAGGAGGGATGAGAATGCTTCATGCAACGCATCTGATTTAACTATGCAGAAAACTCATTTTAAATTTCATCAAAAAAATCTTCATCAATCAATCTTATTTATTTACAAATATAACTCTTTGTTCAATCTGAAAAAAGAAAAAATAAATATGTTGCCTAAGGACATAGGAAGTTGCCCTGCTTATTACGCAAATGCAGTTACGGGATGGGAGCAGAAACAAACAGAAAGACGTACGGGTCAACCCTCCGCGAACCTTAGATTTTAAGCGATATTGGCAACACAGGTATGGATTTTATATACCCGTAAGGACTGTTATGCCCCCCCCCCTCCAAAAGTAAATTGGCCACCCTAGAAGGCTGTCAAAATCAATATTGTAATAAAAATGGTTAATAGAGATTAAGAAAAAAAATTTTGCAGCTCCGAAAGTTGCACTCTCGAGTTGTTAACTACACTACATTAGAACTCTCACACATTCTCAAAGTTTTTGACACGCCGCTTTTTCATTTATGTTGCGAACACTTTTTCTGGCCGTGAAAAGTATTGTAACATTCTTTACTAATAATAAAGCTGAAAATCTGGATCTCTGTCTGGATGTCTGTGACGCGCGTAGTGCCAAGACCGTTCGGCCGATTTTCATGGAAATTCGGCACAAAATTAGTTTGTAGCATCCTCGAAGCGATTTTTCGAAAATTCGATTTTGTTCTTTTATTATTCCAATTTCAAGAACATTTTACCGAGCAAATTAGCATAACAGGACGAGCAAATTATAATAACATGGACGAGTAAATTATCATAACGTGGGCGAGCAAATTAACACAGCAAATTGTCGAGAAATTCATCATCCATTATTTGTAAATATACAGGTGAACCAAATGATCTTTTAATTTTCTAAAGCCGTACGGGTACCGCTAGAACGTCAAGTAAATACACAAACCTTACAATCTGAACATCTTGATTCCAGAGTTTAATGAGTAGTATAATTTAAAACGGCACTGACATTCCTGACATACAAATCAGAGATACATAAAAGCGCCAGTGAAAGGATAAGATTGATAAATAATATTAAGTACAGTAGAACCCCTCATCAATACGGACTAATAAGGGATCCAGGTTGTAGGAACCAGTGAAAGTAAGGACTAACCAAAATAACCTATAAATTGAGTCAAGATACATTATCAAACTACTGTACACATACACAATAAACATTGTATTTTAAATTCAAAAAAAAAAAAAAATGAAATACGAAACTGCATAAGAGAAAATCGCAAAAATTCATCACAAAAATATAAAACACGGCCGGCAAAAACATTATTTTGCCAGTTCGTCTTATGGCTGTCCGGATTAAGTAAAGTCCGGTTTAAAAGGGGCCGGAAATAATGAGGGTTAACTGTACAGATAAAATAAAAATAAAATCCTGATCGAAAAAAAAAACCGGAAACAACTCATCGACAGGCGATAAAAGCGGTTCAAAACAAAAAACGCTCTAATCGAAACCTCTTAAGGTCGAACGAAAATAATAATAAAAGCCATTGTCAGTTTCACTTAATGACAACTTTCCGTTGTAGAAACGGGATGAAGAAAATTAAAAAAAATCACCGCAAAAACAAAACATGCGACGAGCGAACGAACACGTACTTGAATAAATTTTAAACAAAAACAAGCGCACTTTTAAGTTTTAAAGTAGGTCGTCTGGTTTTGAACAGGCAAATTCCATCCACTCGTCATTTTTGTTCCTTTTGCGTTGTATTTTGATCATTTCCCTATACCTAACCAAAGGCGCTTTCTGAATGGCGTTCCGCTATTGGTGACGAAGTGGATCAGGGTAGTCTGGTCTCGGATAAAAAACATTTCAAAAAAATAAACAGGTCAGCACAGCCAGACGCGGAGCTCTTTTCACCGCTGCTAGTTACACGCTCGACATCATAATCGCGTTCCCCGATCATTTTATTCCAGACATTAATTGCAATGAAAACTGCGAACACACACCACCGCTGACAGAATTTACCTTCTCTGTGTATGGGAGGGGGGGAGGGGCATTAAGAGAGTATAACAGCGTACGTTAGACTCTCAATTAACCAAGATAGTCGGGAAATACCTCGGTGAATATCTTGAATAATCCACAGCGTTAGAAATCAGTAAAAATTCCTACTGGTCCTTTGGACCAGTCAACATGAATGTGTACTGGTACGCAAACAACATCACTGGTCCGTTTCAAATTTAACGGTAATATGTTTGCACCTAAAATTAGTTGCACTTTATGATTACATTTATTAAGTTAAATATAACTGTCATTTTCAACTAATTTATAAAACATTAACTATGAGTAAAACCCTAAATTGTGGCTGTAATACAGACAGAAGTATGGATACTTGAAAGTGCAAAATTACTGTATTGTGAACTAAGCTCAAAATGGTAAACTAACAATGCAAAACAAATAAGCAAAGAGTAAAACATTTTTCTACTGATGAGAACTTTTTGATATACTTAAATATTTCAAAATTTAAAATTTTTTCTTTGGAAAAGTTTGACAATAAAATATTTGAATCTTGTATCTTAAACAGTGAAGTGTATAGTTCGAAAACCGATTTCATTAAGCAACCCTTAAAATGACTCACAAAAATTTTATAATTTAATTTGACTATTTTTACTTAGTTTCAGGCACAATAAATAATCAAACATCGACTATACTAATGCCTTTGAATTTTTTCTAGGCAATTGTGATCAGAGATAACCAGCGGTAGGTGGTCCCACGGACGATTGATTTTTTTTTTTTTTTTTTTTTTAATGGTGGCCCGAGGCATGTTTCACTGGTCTGGGACCAGTGGATCAACAGTAATTTCTAACGCTGATCCAAATTACGCAATTATGGATAAAAAAATTTCGAAGAGGGGTTCATGAAATTGTGATAGTTTGTCAAAGAGGAGGGGTAACAAGCAGGGTTACGGAGTTGGAGTCGGGAATAGAAGGCTTAAAATTCCAAGAGTCCGAATCGGAGTTTGTAATCTTCCCTCGAAGTCCAAAACTCCGCCAGTGTTGCGGAATCGGAGTCGGACTGATTTTAGGATAAAAGAGTCGGAGTCTCTAAAATTCCCGGAGTCAGAGTCTGTCCTCTTCCTTCCAACTCCGCAGCCCTGGTAACAAGAAGTGTGACATCACACCTTTTGGTGGAAAGCTTTTTCTAACAATTAACGTAGCGAGACACGTGACAAAGGGGGAAAGGAGGGGGGGTAGCAAGGTAAAGTGTCACTTTGAGACAAAGGAGAGAAGGGCGTATAATATGTCGAAAATGTGACATCTTTTGGACTCAAATAAAATTTTCTGAAGGATGAAATTTTCGGAAACTATGAGGAAGCTCGATCCCCCCCCCCCCGTAAAAACTCTTCAAATATGCACAAAAAATTCGTTAAAAAAATCGTTTTGAAAGGTGTTTTTTATATATAAATATCATTTTTCAGTTTTAAAATGTGTTGCCCAAAATTTTCGGATCACAAATGCCGCTGAGGGAAGGGGGGGAGGAGGGGGGTAAGGTAAAGTGTTACTGAGAAAAAGGGGGTAAGGGGATTAAATATGTCGAAAAGAAGTCCGAAATCATTTATAGATAGCTCCCTTAGAGCACAGCGCATATTTACTGGATTTCTCTCATTCGGAAAATTTTCTTCACTTTCTTTCAAAAAGGTTAGTGCATATGTAACATAATGCAAAAAATAATTTCACATTTTCAAAGCTGCATCACCGCGCAAGTCAACATAATCTTTCCAATACTGGCAGAATGGCAATAACATTACGTCAAGTACGGTAATTAACAACAACCGTTGACAGTACAGAGAGCACACAAACTCAATTCTACAAAGAAATTGATTAAACCGAGCTCCCCCCCCCCCCTTCCCCAGCCCATGCAACTGCATTCAATGGCTATGCACGGGGTGCGCCTTGTGATTTTTGTTTACAGTAACTGACACTCGCGGGCTTATCGCTAAGTGGAACTTATCGTGTTAGCCGATCAGATCAAACATCATTGTGGGAAGCGACACACTTCTTTTTAGTTAGCTACTTTGCTAATCCGCGAAATTACATTTTTAGCAGCTTTAATGTTATTTACAGGTTTTGTACTCATTACTTGAAAATTTTAATTTTCAGGACCAGATAACGGTTTTCTATGCACTATTGTTCTATTACGGATGGAAAATGAGGACAAAAAATTTCCGTGTTGAAAAAGGGTTACATGTATGATTAATTATTTTAAAGAATTTTCTTCAACAAGAAATAATTTATTCTATTCGCAATTTTATTATTCGGCATATTCCGTAATCCGGCACCTTATCGACAAAGTAATTCCTTTTTTCGTCTCATTCAGCTGTCACTTTTTCGCAGACGATAAATATTACGATAAAATTGCTTTCTTCGGGAACAAGGTTAATTCTTTGAAAAAGTGCCAAAAACAATGAAATGGAAAATAATCTAAAATTTATGTGACTACTTTTTGTCTCTTTCATTTCAAAACATACAAAAAAAATGTACTCAGACTGTTTATCTTTTTTTTTTAAATATATAAACAGTTTAAAATACAATTTATTTAGCGAAATGTTTTAACATTTAAAATGCACACTAAAAAATTAAGTAAAATCTGTAATAATATTTCATAACGGATTTATAGTTACGTAATCTGCCAGCTCACTAGAATTAAAACTAATGATAGTTTGATTGGTACACTGTTTATTGATCGAGCGAAGGATTCATCGTAAACTGTGATTTACATATAAGGTTTTCGCTGCAGCAACCCAGAAATTGAAATATTTTTTGGTCTAAACCCGGAAGCACTATATTAAAAATATAAAGAAGCAAAGCAGTACAAAACAGATGACAGACACATGAAAAAAAAAAAAAGTGAGTTGATAAAAGAGTGACACACAAGTATATCAGCGAATGATAAGATAATAAAACAATTACCGTAGCCAATCACAACGTCGCTGCTATAAATATCGAGGAAGGTAAGAACGCAGACTGTTCAAACAAATGACAGGAAGAAATACTGCGTAGAAATATTTGCATTTTTGTTCCAAGGAAAAGTACAACATCGCTACAAATGATAAAAACAACATTTTTGAAGATCGACATTGCAAAACTATAACATACACACGTGTTTTGGGGTTACAAGGTGCACCCTTCTCAAAACAGATTAACAAAAAAAAAAAAAAAAAAAGCTTTCTACACTCAAACTTATGAGTCGGAGGCTTGAAACTTTGCTGTCATATGGAGGAGAGGGGTGGAGTTCTTTGTAATTCCGGAAATAAGCACGAACTTTTGTTGCGAGGAGTTGCAGAAAGTAAGGTAACAAGAGCTTTGACGGGAGTGCAGATTCTCCATCATGAATAAAAATCATGCTGAAGATGACCAGAGCCTTTTAACGGTGTCGGTGGATGAAGCTGCGTGCATACTAACAGGACAAAATGTCAGAAGATTCCTGCGTTGAGGGAAACAGGTCCTGCCAATGAAACAAGTGATAAGGTTTTTGCGTTGGGAGGTATTGGACCAACCTCCTTACAGTCCCGACCTCGCACTAAGTAATTTCAGGACCTTAATAGAAACACGAAGGAGGTCTCCCATGCCCAATCTCAGGGGCGGCAAATAGGGGGGTCGAGAGGGGGCAGTCGCAGCCCCAATTTTTTTGAGAGAAATGATAAAAAATGAGCAAATTCAATTTACGTAAATCGCATATCAATGTTCAAGAAAAACAATCTTGCTGGTTCTCCGTCATGGTTGATGAAACTTGACACATTTCCAGACATGAGCAAGTGTTTTCCGTTTTTTAAATAGAAATTCATCAAGCCCTAACCGGCCTTCTCAGAACAGAAAAAACTGAAGAATCATGGTTAATTTTAACTAAAGATATTTTCCTCATATAGGATAAATATCTCATTCCTATGTGCTATTTGTAACGATGGTTATGAGAGGCTAATGCAGTGGTGTGGCTGCATGATTTTTGCAAGAAAATGCCTTGGTATTTTACATTCATCTTTACGCTCACATTTTAAGTGAGTCTATTCAATGAGTGTTCATCACTTTCTTCTGCTAGAAACACATTTCTGTTGCTCAGTGAATTTTATGCTTTCATAGATACTCTTTAAAAATACGTACAATTTTTGAAAAAAATCTCACATCAACAAATATCTTTTCTGGGGACTAACTATGCAACCCCCCCCCCCCCCACATCGTGCTTTGTTCCGTACTGAGGTAATTCATATTTAAGAAACTCGACCCCCCCCCCCAATGAAATGCTGAAATGCCACCCCTGCCCGACCTCCGAGTAAATTTTCAGTAAATTCTGACGCAGTGGGGGAGGGGGGGGAATTCCGATATTGTTCAGGAAAATTAGAAAAAAATGATTCTTTTTTACAAAAAAAAATTGTTTTTGAATACAGTATAACTTCAATTTAACGATAGTCAAGGGACTGGAAAAACTTATCCTGAAATGACGGATATCATTAAATCGAGGAGGATAGACATTCAATGCAGACAAATCCGGACCACTGAAATGTGTAACTAAATTGAGGAAATTGTTAAATCGAAGTTATACTAGTTGTTTTCTTAGAAAATATGAAATGCTAACGATTCAAAAAGTATGTGTAATCCATACATAATTTGTTCCTTCTCAACAGAGAAATAAACAAAATTATTTCTAATAGTTATTTTCAAAAACAGCATTTCTGCTTCACAACTACACGAGTTTCTCCTCGTTCGAAACATCAAAAATTCTCCAATTTAGTCAAATAAACATGCAACCAAGAACTTTGGATAAGATGTTCTTCTCCGTTTACTTTTGAACTTGGGATATAAATTTCCGAGTACATGGTTTTATGCTACAAATTTCACTTTTCGGAGTGGAAATGGAAATTTCTTTCTATAAAAGTTTTCATGTTTTTTTCTCCAATTCCTCTCTCCTCCCGCATCTCTAGTTAACAGGGTTTGCCGATATATATCAAGATATATATCCGATATTTATTTTTTCAACTAAAGTATTTTCCATGTAAAAATTACATTAATCATAGAAATATTGTTCCTTTGTTATTAAAAATAACCAAAAAGTTATGAACTACATTTTCATGATGTATTAATACATCATTAATATAACAAAGTAATATAATATTCTTTCTTTATTTCATATTAATAAAATTATTAGATAATTCCAAATATAGGATAATTCCAAAACTTTCGCGACTAACGTCTTCCAAAAATTAACCTATTTTCAAACCTATACCATTTTTTTCAATTTTCCGCATCTTTTAAGAGCGGAGAAAATAAAAACCAAGAATAAACATTCAAAGCGTAGAGGAGGGGGGGGGGGGAGAAAGAGAAAACTCCGCTGAAGAAAAAATGAAAGAAAACCTTCACCATCGTAAGAATGGTGTCACATTATCTGCACAATTACTAATGTCGAGCGTAACAATTCGATTGTTAAAATTGGACGCAGCAATAAATGAAATGCGAAACAAATGAACAAAAACTGCTCAATTTCACAATGTTCCACAACTTTAAATTATATGCTTGAATCATGCTTTTTCTGTTGAAACAATCGAAATCAGCATTTTAATTTAAAGCAAAAATTGTTTTAAATTAAAATTATTGGAAGGTTCCCTAACCTAGCGTGAAACATGATTAGAGATGAAGAATTTCCGAAAATGTAGAGACAGTTTTTTCCCGTTTTTTTTTTTTTTTTTCCTCTCTAGAAAAATAGGTTTTTAATCAATTAAAATGTACTGAATAGTTATGATTTCTTAGGAAACGTTATAAATGTTAAATATTTAAAAAATATATGCAATCCATGTTATATTTTTCTTTTTAACAAAATATACATAAAACTTTTGCTATTAACAAAATAGATAATGGCTTTCCTTGTTCAAAACACCCCAAATCATCCTTGAACCATTCATTTTGAGTAAGATGTAATTGTATTTTTTTTTTTTTTTGTGATTTCAATTGTGAAATTCCCAACAGAGATTTGTTTTTTCACCCTTTAAATCTGTTACATGCACTTATGTGTCCATACACATACACACATTAAATATTATAAATGATTTACTTAAACATTTCCACTAATTTAAACTATTGATATACTAATACTGTTCTGTATATACTATACAGAGCCGATAAGAGGCCATGTCGAGGAGATAAGAGGCCGATAAAAGGCCCGGTTAAAATTGGAGTTGTATAAATTTTAACGAATTTTATGACAAGGGGGGGGGGGGGAGTCCGGCGACCAAACTGACAAGGAGCTCGCTTTAGCTCTCGGTGGCCCGATTTAAATACATTTACAGTGCTAAAGTAGCAACTGATTCTTTGGCGCCCCGAATATTGAAACTTCGTACTAAATGTTGTTAATTAACGCTTATTCTGCTGCATTAACAATTGATAACGCTTCTAATTTGTACCCAAAACCAGGAACAATTGATCTATTTTTTTCACACACACTAAAACCGTTATTGCAGATAAAATAAACTCAGGAAGAGGAAACAAACTGAATTGCTAGTTAAATTGATATGACTAAGTTGTCAGACGATTTTTTTTAAACATGTTGATGCCGCCCATTTTCCACTTCAATAAAGACGCGTCCTTATTGAAGCAACGCTCTCGTTTGTTAGCACGTTTGAAAGCAAGAGGAAGTCTAAACAGAGAGAAAAGGTATTGGTTAGGATTTTCCCACATTCGGCTATTGAATAACCACTTCTGGCTTGAAATCCACTCCCACAGAAGTTCTAGTTCTACCTGAGTCAAACATAAAGAAATCCTCATAAATCAAAATAGCCAAAATCACTGATCGAGTAACACTCTGACGTCACCAGCAATGATGTTATTTATAAACATAAATTATTTTACAATTGAGAATGTTTATTGAATTTTGGATATATTTTTGCAAAAATATAACTTTTGTCAATATTTTGGCACCAGAAAGAGATTGACCTCGCTGATTTTGCCAGAAAGAACAATGAAT
The DNA here is from genome assembly GCF_026930045.1 of Uloborus diversus. Classification (NCBI taxonomy): domain Eukaryota; kingdom Metazoa; phylum Arthropoda; class Arachnida; order Araneae; family Uloboridae; genus Uloborus; species Uloborus diversus. The sequence goes on from NC_072739.1 coordinate 17,009,773, forward strand.
TACCCAAAATTATGCGAATCAAAATTTCAACGATCAAAATGTCCCCAAACAGGCAGTTGCTTCACTGAAATGAAGAAGCAATTTTCACCCCCTCACACCTTGACGGGTGATTTTTGAGGCTGTTTAATACCATGTAAAAAAAAAACTCGACATATTTGGCTTAAAATTTTTACTCCAAGTTTTATTTGTTTCCTTTTTATATTTGTTTTCGAAACTCTGCCCATTTTAAAGCAAAATCACCATTTTCTTCTCTTAATATTTTTTTCTTAACATGTAAAATGTTTAAGATATTCGACAGAAGAATGTCGCAACTTACAGTTTTACTAATTATTTCGTGGATTGCCCCTTGCAAGCCGTGTAAAAATATTTTCACGTTTCCCGATCTTTTTTTTTTTTTTTTTTGTTTTAGCACGACGTTGGCCTCTTAATTCAATAGGGAAGTTTTCGATTTTTCAGTTTTATTTTTATATGATAGAATAACATGTATGAACATTATCGGTAAAAAAAACTTTGCGATACGATAAGTAGTTTTTTTTAATAAATTTTAAAGTTCAAGAGAATGTGACGTCAAATGGCTCAGGAAGTGACGTCATCCGCTCTTCCGCCACGCTCAGCGGACAAGGAGAAGCGAAAGTGCGGTTGGCTTCGTTTAAGACGCACTTGGCATCGCGTTTCTGGAACATTAAATCTCTCATCCTCTCGGAAATATTCGAACACCATCAGTGATGTTACTTGAGGAAGATTATTAGACTGTGCTTTAACGAATCCGGCCTCCATAGTGTGTTGAAAAGGATTATTAAATTTCTAAAAAATAAAAATATCGCCACGTTCAAAATGTCCGTAGCGACAACAGGGGATCGTCCGCGGAAGGCTGCCCCATAGAGTCCTCACGAGCTTTGCAAGTAAGCCCGTGAGGGCTCTAAGGGGCAGCGAAACGTTTCTTCTGAAACTTCACGAGCTTGAGCTTACGTAAATAAGCTCGTGACGTTTCAGAAGAGCGCACTTTTGCAAGTGTTTTTTTTTTTTAATCATTGAAAAATCAATCATGGTGCTTTAAAATTCGGCGACTGTGAATTCTTGATTTTTGAGGATCAATTAACAATAGTCAAAATAGGAATATTTAATAGGTTGCAACTTCCCTATTCCCTTGAAGGTAAACGATGACTACTTACGGCGAGTTTAAAAATATGTCATCGTATTAAAGATAACATTCTAAAAAGAGATGGAGCAAGCTGATAGTTACTTTATGGAACTAACGTAGAAGAATGAAGAATCTGAAAGTATTATACCCATGTAATTACGACCTTAGCATCAAAAAGTAGGAAGAGGAAAAGTGACGAAAGTTATCAGTCTTGCAGGTGAGAAAAATCTCACGAAAATCAGAAAGGGGAAACATGAATTAACACCAGAACGTCATAAAAAGAGACAGAGAAAAGAAGACAAAACTCCATAATGCCCGGTTTCCACTTGAATAGAGCTTTCACATCTGTTAGGGATCGTCTGCGCTCACGATTCAGAACACGAGGAAGTTAGGAACACAAAGACGGAACGATCACCACATAATAGTTAACTTGTTTCCAAAATTAGGTTGCCCAACAGGAGTCTTATCACTTCCAAGCAGATAGGATACTTTTAGTTTTCCAAAACAGTGAATCAATCCATTGTGCGTTAGATAATCTCTGGAATCTATTTTATACAGCACCACAAGGTTTATCAGTTTAGTGAAAATCCGGTTAAAGCGGAGGAAACGGAAAACAAGTAAAATGCAGTCGTTCTATAACTTTTTACGAATTGAAACTGAAGTATAGTAAATAAGTTGAAAGAGAAATTTAGAACAATCAAAAATTATGTGCGCTTACCACTACTAGGAATTCAAATAATTCTAATCTAAATAAATTGACAACTTCTTTCTGCTGAAGATTAGGTATTCTGAAGAAAAGATTTGTGTATGAAAAAGTGTATACATGGTTGAAATAGATACAAGTCCGGTTGAATCGAAGCGGTAGTCGATTAAGAGAAGGCCGATTAAAAGATGAGTCAATCATTAAAAATACGAAAAAAGTAAAATTAACATTGATTAATAGGGATGAAATTAAAATTTACGTATCGATTAATCCGTCCCAGTTTTCCAAAAACGAAATAAAGCTTGAAAAATGATTTTAAAAAATAATAATTTTTATCATATGAGGCAGTGAGAAGCAAAAGGGTGTATGTGACAAAATTAAAAATTTGTAGATAACCTGTACAAATGTTAGGTGAACCTCTGCTCTGTCTTGAGGCAAGATATACCAGTAGCTTTGGTAGATTATGCTATACAGCACGATTTAGAAAAACTTTTCAATGAAATCCTACCCAGGAACTTAGGTTTAAACGCGTTTCACTCATAACCTGAAAATGTCCCCTAACAATCCGTTGCCTCTCCTTGCTTCATACGTATAAAAAGAGGGGCTATACAATAATTGGCTCCACAGATCCCCCCCTCCCTCCCCCCTCTCTCTCTCTACCTTCCGTGCGCAGCATAGAGCACACAAAATTGTTTTTTTTTTTTTTTTTTTTTTTTAAATTCCTTTGAATTAGATATTTGGTAAAAAGCAACGACAAAAGCCAGATAAAAACTTATTTTTCACAGCCGGGAGGAGGAATATTGTCCCCTCTTACTTACTAAATGATGGGTCTGGTGCCAGTGAGACGGCGCACCATCTTGCTGAAAGATGAAGTTTTTTGTTAAACACAAAACGCTTTCTGTTGTTTAGTCGCCATCTTTGCTACAAGCGCTTTCTAGCGGATTGCAACAGAAACATTCCACGCGCATGCGCACTGATGCCAACAAACAAAACTGAGTTCCTCTTTCATTTGATATATCACTTGTGGTTGTAAGTTTGGTGTAATGAATATTATAACATGTTAAAACCCCGCTATTCATTTTGAAACACTCTGTAAATTAAATACTTAATATTATTAATTCATAAATATTAAATAATTGCATGTCATAATTTTATATTTGAATATTTTTCTTTATCAATGAATATTTTTTTTTGTCTTCGTTGGTTCTAATAAATTTTTCAAACAGTTAGGTTACGTCAGTATTGTCAACTTTTTTCTACCCGACGGCCGTACTTTATGTCCAAAATATTTGAGCATTACTTGATGCTTCTTTGATACAACGCATCTGTGTTCCCGAAAACCAATTTCTGAATGTTTGGCTCCAAATTTGTGTCTTCAATCGTGCTTTCCTATTTGTAACACCATGGCTATCTGCGATCCCCTCTGCTCTCCCTCGCGCTCTTATCTATCCACTATAGGGGCCTTAGTCCAAAGAGGAGAAAAAGTGCGTAAAACAAGACTTACATTTTCTGCCACTTCTGTCATTTGGCGCTGACCTCCTAGCAGGGCCTGATTCCCGTATAGGCCAACTAGGCCTGGGGCCCCATCTTCCTAAGGGGCCTCAAATTTTTCAAAAACTTATGCATAGCATTAAAAACATAATGTATTTTTGTGAAAATAACAAAAATTAGTAATTTATTAATTGAAGGGATACTTCTTTTAAATATTGCTAAACATTATTTTAACATTATTTTGCGTTCACTTAAAGTGATAGAATACAGAGGGGGCCTCCAAAGTATTGTGGGCCTTGGACCTCACTTTCAGTTAGTCGGGCCCTGCCTCCTAGGGTTCCTTGCGGGATTTAAAGGAACAACTACAGCAAAATTACTTATGTGTAAAGGCTCGATTTCGAGGAGTATGAATGTTTAAGTCTTGGTAGAACAAAATAACCATCCAATTACATTGTACAGTAATGTAGTTGCATTAATAATACATTGTTTTTCAGTCATAACACATGTGGTCTTTGAAACTGTACATTCACATCAAACTTTTTTTATGTTGGGAAAACTTTGTTTAAAATTAAGTTTGTCATATGATCGAAGATAGCCATGGTAACACTGACTAAACAACGGGCCATACGGATCAACTGCGGGGGCCCCGCGAGTTGGGCGGCTACCACCGGGTAAGACGGTTAAAGATTACACCTGCCCCAATTTCAAAGCCAGGTATAATCCAATAGGGCTGACGAAACAACCGGAGCCAGGACAACAGAAGCAGCCGCGAAGGCCAACCCGCAAAATACAACAGAGAAGAGAGTTCAAAACACAACAAATAACGGTGCAAAAAAAGAATTCCAAGGTAGCTATTTCTTCTCAAGAGGAAGTAAGTGAAAGAGAATAGCGCATTCCCCAATGACCCTTTTCGTTAGTTTTGATAGCGGCTGGGGGAATGGCGAGGGGATACGCCCAAAGTGTCAAACCTGATACCAGACACACCAACACAAATGACCCCCAGCACAATGTAACAGGTAAGATAATAGCCCGAGAAAACGCCCATTTTCGGAGAAGTTGCTCTTTTTTCTTTCAACGGGGCCCCGTTGACTTTTTTTTTTTTCACTTATGACCTCTTTTGAAACGGGTAATTTTCTGTTATAATCTGCAAAAATCTGTACTGCCCTCTAATCAATCGCCATAGAAACAAATCTACCGCGGAGAATAAATATAGTAGTTTGAAGGGACCCCTCAAAAGCTACTTATTTAGAACAATACATCGATCCAATTTTCGGACAATTGAATTACTCTTCGTTGAACAAAAAACTAGCTCAGAAGAAACATACATAGTGACGCATTAAACAGTTTAATGGGGTAGAATTTCAAAAATGAAAAATTTTACTAACATTCAAAAATTAAAATTGAGAAACATTTCTGAAAGACAAGCTGTCCTCTGACGATTGTACACAGCTGTAAATGCAATAGAATATAACACATTACGAATAATATAGTCTATAAAATGATTGTCCACACGTTTTTTAAACTTGTTTGAACACCCCCCCCCCCCTCCCTTGTCACACGCATTGGAGTCAAAAAACTGCGAAGTCAAAAGAGGTGCGGGGATTAGAGGGTGGCATCCTGATTTTTCCCCCTTTTTCGTAATATTGAGCTCTATGTTACTGGATTTCTACATTACTAATTAAGTGACCTGACGGATAACCCCCCCCCCGTACATTCCCCTCCCTTCCAATTAAAAGTTCCATGTTTCAGAAATAACGAGTAAGCAAAAAGTCTGTTTGGATTTTTTAATTTTTATTTTCGTGAATTAGTTGAATTTGTAAACAAATCATTTTTTGATTAAACGTTAATTTTTAACTCCGAAAAGTGAGCTCCTTTACTTTTGAAGTGAAGGGGCCATTCCCCCCCCCCCTTGCCCCCTCGTACGAGTCGCCTATGGTCGCACCTCACGCTATATTAAATATACTAATATTGTTAAGAAAAATGTTTTTATTTCAAGCAAAATGTGTGATTCACAAGCTGTCACAATTTCACAACATCCCTCTTTTCCCCTCAAAGCGCAACGTCACTTGTGGACGACACCTTGGCTCAAACACTCAAAGACGAAAAGTAACATTTTGTATGAAAAAACATTTACCACTAAGTATTTAAAAGCCAAGTTTTTGAAGAAAATCGTGATATTCCAAAAATACTTAAGAAAATTATCACCCATAACTCGACCAATCAATCCGACAATAGAAGAATCACAAGTGGGTCACCCTATGATGTTCCGATTTACCTAACCGTTTCAAAAAAAATTAATTAATAAATAAATAAAATTGCACCGATAAAACTTCCGGAAATTACTTCCGAAACAACAGCATCCGCTAGACACAACACCCATCTTCCAGGAAGTTATCGGAAATCTAAAAGCTCTTGCTAAACATTCAATTACGAAGAAACGAACGTTGCAACGTGAAGTTGTAAAGTAGAGAAAGATCAAAGCAGTGACAGGTAAAGGAGAAAATGTTTTGGGGAGTTCCAGAAATCATTAATTACAAAGTACAAGAGTGATTTCGGTGCTGGGGTTTTTGGAACTGATTTCGTAAGAATTTGGTACCCTGAGTTCAAATATGACATCAATTTTTGCCCAGAAGCTCAAATTTCTAAGATATAACATTTAAATATACATAAAACGGGTTTAAGTAACCTCTATAAATCAAATAAAACACAAAACATGGATTTTTTTATTCCTATTGTATTGTACAAATAATAAGAGATCGATTACCAAACAGTCCCATTAGGCTTGGACATGGGTCCCTAATTTTTAAGAGCCTCAAAATGACTAAAATTGTAGTAGTCTTACTTAAGAAAACTTTACCTTAATTTTCTTTCACTTTCTAACGTTTTCTCCTTTATTTATTTACCTTTTTCACGTGTACTTAAGCGTGAGATACTCTGCCTCATAACAAATATTTTGAACGAGTGGTAAAACTCCTCAATACCCCTGAAATGGTGGTTCCCCATTAATGTTTATGTTTATAAGGTTTCACTTCAGAGGACCCCCCAAAAAATGTTTACTTCGGGTCACCCGCTGTATTAATCAAGCCCTGAAAAATATTGTACACAAAGATCCAGCTCATCACAGATCGCGCGAAGCGAATGCAAGCCAAGAACTTACAAATTGGCCTTAATTTTTGGAACGTTATTACTAAACTTGTCAAACTTTTACTGCATTTGGTGAATTTTCCTTTAAGTTACTAGACTGCAGGCTGACAATAGGGTAAAATATGCCAGAAGCAATCCTTGTTTAAGATTAAGAAGCTTGCTTTAGAAGTGCGCAAAATGGAGTTAAAACTGCACATTTTGATTAAAACAGCAGCACTTATCTAAAAAAGTAGAGCTGCTAGAGAAAAACTAATTTCATATCTCGATTCACAGCCCCAAATATATCTAAAATCAGTTCTCAAACTATGAGCACCAAAGAAAAAAAAAAAAAATTTCCCTTGTGTTTATTGAACACGCCGCTTTTAAGTTTTTAAATAAGGATGAGGCTCAGAATAGAGAATGGATTTTCTCAACCGCTCGACCTTGCAATCGGAGAATTTTAGCAGACCTCCCGTTAAACAATTTTCCTTATAATAATAGCAATAAAAATTCTGAAATATTTTTACAGTCAACTTTCAACTCTCGATAACTCGAAGATTTATATAACACGAAATATTTCTTCATCTCGAAGTTTTCATTGGGTCCCTAACTCTTGAAAAGGCTCTGGAAACATTTTGTAACTCGAAGCGTTTAGCCGTCCTTTACATTTCGAGTTATCGAGAGTTCGCAGTATAAGCCTGTACTTTTTTGTTGTAGGCGTTGGCAGGTGAGTCGGCAAAGTTTTTCAATCGTTGCCAAAAACGCATAGACAAACCCTGAAATAAAACTGGATTTCAAATTTTGTACAGGGGTATTCATGTAGTTTGTGTAAAATATGACAAAATGATTTCGTCTGGTCAGTTAGAATTCTCGGGGAGAGGGAGAATTCACTGCGCTTGGTGACTTATCTTGAATGAAAACAATATACCAAGCAAGAATTCCCCCCCCCCCCCCCCAAAGATGTCCAGTATATTTTCCAAACATAATAGCAACATGCATTAGAGTTAGAAAAAGTGAATAGACAAGATGTCAAAGCCCTGCAACTTGAAAAGTGTAGAAATTAATAAGGTTCCCCCATACGCGGGGTAAAGTAACTGCACCAAGTTTTCGTATAAATATGTGCTAAGAAAGAATCTTTTCGTATTCAACATTACGCAAAACCGGATAAAAATATATTGCAAGATAGTTTGCAACCGATCAACATCTTGGATCCAAAGGAAATCATCCACCCATCCAAAGAAAAGGATAAAATATTGGAAAATTACAAATATTACACACATTTAGAAAGGATCTCCTACCGAGGGGGGGGGGTTGTCAATTTGGTCTCCGGGGTCTCCTCACCCCACAAGACTTAAAAATGCTATATTATGAATAAGGTGACAGAGTTGGAAGGATTTGGGGGAAGGAACGTTTTACATGTCTGCAGCGAAATACACAGACCACGTTTCCCATGGAGTTGGCAAGCCACCAGTTCAGATGAATTTGAATGAAGCGAAAAAGTGATGCGCGTGTTTCCATCACTTTAATGCGAATCTTCTTATCGAAAAGGTAAACACACATCTGTAGCGGCAAAACTGATAGACAGGCTTCAAAAGTTAATAGATAGGACCGTTTCCGCCTGCAAACCGGATGTTCGCTTTTTCATCTCATCGGTGGTCAGACCGATGATAATCGCTTTCGAAGGCATCAAAAAAGTTAATTAAAATGAATGCACAGCAGAGTTGCAAAACGACCTGAAAAGCCATCAGTGTGTCAGCGACGAACGTATGTTTTCATCAACATCAGCATTAATATTCAAGAAAGAAAAATTGAATTTCAATATCAGAAACATGAGTCATGTCGAAAACAAAAGGTTTCAAAACAATTGGCGGATCCCAAATACCTGCAGAGATGAACGCCGGTTTCTCTGAATCAACAATGGATTGCGCAAGGTGACAATAACTCAACCCTTTGCTTCATTACCTATTCCGATACTTGCATTGCATTCCAGGTGATCACTGGAAATCCCAATTTTTGAGCATCTTCAAGGTTTTGATTCGGTTTAATAAAAACAATACAGTAGACCCTCGTTTTATGCGGGGGTTACGTCCCACGGAAATGTCGCGTATAACGAAACCGCGTAAATTGAGACCAAATAGTAGTGTTAAAATAGGGGTTAGATGCCGTAGATAAAAAAAAAAAAATACTTCATTCTAGTGATGACTAATTGTAACAAGTTTAATGTGTACTTACATCGATTTCTATGCACAGCATGCATAAAGAAAACAAATTAATTTCGTGTTCTGTTAATAAAGAGGAGCTGGCTAT